>NW_028162032.1:124085-238477 GCF_964263955.1 Coregonus lavaretus
TGGTCATCCAACAAGGAATTCCAAGTTCGGAACTCCGGCCTCTTTCTACAGCTCCGATTTTCAGACCTGAAGATCACTGACATCATGATTTGACCTCGTCATTTAATAACGCGCTGTTGCTCCGTGTCATGATTGGGCCTTATGCCGCTTTCAAGGGCTAGTCGGAACTAGGAAACTCAGAAATGTCTGGTTTGCTAACTGGTCGTAGTTATACACGTGCCGCGTTCAACCAGTTAGCAAGTCAGACATTTCCGGGTTTCCTAGTTCTGACTAGCGCGTAAAAGCGGCTTTAAATCGAAGAACCGAGTATCCCTAGAGCGTTTGTGCAGTAAGCTTTGAAGAATTGGACCTTCTTTAAAATAAATATCAAATAAATGTACAAGCCGAAATAATAATTGTCACAAGAATAGGCCTATGCACAGGCTATATATCGATAGCCGAATAAGGCCATGGATTCATCATATTTAAAATAAAAAAGGATGTCTAGCTTTTTAAAATGCATGTAGGTATGTGTAGGTAAGGTCTAAACAAGAGAAAGTCCCCAATAAGATCAGTCTCATTGGCATCCTTTCATTACAAAAAATATATCTATCAATATATATATATATATATATATATATCTCACAGGAGGTTATATGTATGTATGTATATATGTATGTATATATATATATATGTATGTATGTATGTATGTATATATATGTGTGTGTATATATATGTGTATATATGTGTGTATATATGTATGTTTATGTGTATATATATGTGTATGTGTATATGTGTATATATATATATATATGTGTGTGTGTGTGTGTGTGTGTGTGTGTGTGTGTGTATATATACAGTGAGGGAAAAAAGTATTTGATCCCCTGCTGATTTTGTACGTTTGCCCACTGACAAAGAAATTATCAGTCTATAATTTTAATGCTACATTTATTTGAACAGTGAGAGACAGAATAACAACAAAAAAATCCAGAAAAACGCATGTCAAAAATGTTATAAATTGATTTGCATTTTAATGAGGGAAATAAGTATTTGACCCCCTCTCAATCAGAAAGATTTCTGGCTCCCAGGTGTCTTTTATACAGGTAACGAGCTGAGATTAGGAGCACACTCTTAAAGGGAGTGCTCCTAATCTCAGCTTGTTACCTGTATAAAAGACACCTGTCCACAGAAGCAATCAATCAATCAGATTCCAAACTCTCCACCATAGCCAAGACCAAAGAGCTCTCCAAGGATGTCAGGGACAAGATTGTAGACCTACACAAGGCTGGAATGGGCTACAAGACCATCGCCAAGCAGCTTGGTGAGAAGGTGACAACAGTTGGTGCGATTATTTGCAAATGGAAGAAACACAAAATAACTGTCAATCTCCCTCGGCCTGGGGCTCCATGCAAGATCTCACCTTGTGGAGTTGCAATGATCATGAGAACGGTGAGGAATCAGCCCAGAACTATACGGGGGAATCTTGTCAATGATCTCAAGGCAGCTGGGACCACAGTCACCAAGAAAACAATTGGTAACACACTACGCCGTGAAGGACTGAAATCCTGCAGCGCCCGCAAGGTCCCCCTGCTCAAGAAAGCACATATACAGGCCCGTCTGAAGTTTGCCAATGAACATCTGAATGATTCAGAGGAGAACTGGGTGAAGGTGTTGTGGTCAGATGAGACCAAAATCGAGCTCTTTGGCATCAACTCAACTCACCCTGTTTGGAGGAGGAGGAATGCTGCCTATGACCCCAAGAACACCATCCCCACCGTCAAACATGGAGGTGGAAACAAATCTTTGGGGGTGTTTTTCTGCTAAGGGGACGATGGACGGGCCATGTACCGTCAAATATTGGGTGAGAACATCCTTCCCTCAGCCAGGGCATTGAAAATGGGTCGTGGATGGGTTTTCCAGCATGACAATGACCCAAAACACACGGCCAAGGCAACAAAGGAGTGGCTCAAGAAGAAGCACATTAAGGTCCTGGAGTGGCCTAGCCAGTCTTTCTGGAGTGGCCTAGCCAGTCTTTCTGGAGTGGCCTAGCCAGTCTTTCTGGAGTGGCCTAGCCAGTCTTTCTGGAGTGGCCTAGCCAGTCTTTCTGGAGTGGCCTAGCCAGTCTTTCTGGAGTGGCCTAGCCAGTCTTTCTGGAGTGGCCTAGCCAGTCTTTCTGGAGTGGCCTAGCCAGTCTTTCTGGAGTGGCCTAGCCAGTCTTTCTGGAGTGGCCTAGCCAGTCTTTCTGGAGTGGCATAGCCAGTCTTTCTGGAGTGGCCTATCCCTTTTTTGTTGTTATTCTGTCTCTCACTGTTCAAATAAACCTACCATTAAAATTATAGACTGATCATGTCTTTGTCAGTGGGCAAACGTACAAAATCAGCAGGGGATCAAATACTTTTTTTCCCTCACTGTATACAGGTAACGAGTTCAAACAGGTGCAGTTAATACAGGTAATGAGTGGAGAACAGGAGGGCTTCTTAAAGAAAAACTAACAGGTCTGTGAGAGCCGGAATTCTTACTGGTTGGTAGGTGATCAAATACTTATGTCATTCAATAAAATGCAAATTAATTACTTAAAAATCATACAATGTGATTTTCTGGATTATTGTTTTAGATTCCGTCTCTCACAGTTGAAGTGTACATATGATAAAAATTACAGACCTCTACATGCTTTGTAAGTAGGAAACCTTCAAAATCAGCAGTGTATCAAATACTTGTTCTCCCCACTGTATGTGTTTAAAATACTTTGAAGTGCATCACAAATCCGGTTATTCCAGTTATTGAACTACTCCACGCCTCTACCACATAAGTGAATATGAACGAGGCACTTGAAGGAAATGATCAGACGGACAGACAGATAGGCTAGGAGAACGCCATCATGGACCTTGGTAGGCTGCTCCTGCTGGTACTCAGCAGTGCCGTCTGCCACAGCACCGATTCAACGTACTATGGTGGGACTATGCGCTGTACAGTGCCGGGATACATTCCCCCGGACTCGAAATGGACAGGGGAGGTAGGTTCCTACGAGTGCATAACTTGATTTGCAATAAATAGTAAATAAATAGTCTACAAAGTATATGCCAAACCTGCCAGTGCCTTTACTACTGTAACACTCATAACCAGTGGTGGGAAAAGTACCCAATTGTCATACTTGAGTAAAATTAAACATAGAAAATGACTCAAGTGAAGTCATACAGTAAAATACTACTAGAGTAAAAGTCATACAATTATTACTTTTAAATGTACTTAAGTATCAAAAGTAAGTGTACTTGCTATAATATAGGATACTTAAGTATCAAAAGTAAAAGTAAATGCTATAAATCATTTCAAATTCCTTTTCAAACCAGACAGCACGAATTTTATTTTTTATTTTTTATGTATGGATAGCCAGAGGCATACTCCAACACTCAGACATAATTCACAAACGAAGCATTTGCGTTTAGTGAGTCCTACAGATCCGAGGCAATAGTGATGACCGCTTGTTCCAGAACCGAACATTTTCCTGTCCTGCTAAGCATTCGAAATGAGTACTTTTGGGTGTCAAGGGAAATGTGGGTAAAAAAATACATATTTTCTTTACAGGTACGGGGGGGACATGACCCACCCACATTCTGAAATTGAATTTTTTTCCCCCCCTAGTTTTATCATTGCACCGTTATACAAAAAGCTGCATCAGTGTGTTTTAGTACCATGCAGACACCTCAGAGCGGTCGGGTATGTTGTTTGGCGGTTTCAACTGGCTGGATTTAAGATCCGTGCGGACACCGCAGATCGTGCGGACAGGCTGTGGCTGCAGTCCAAACTCAAAGTTGACAGCGCTTGGCCCCAAACCCTCAGCCCTTGAATGACGTTTTCACATCCGAGTGTACCTTAAATGTCCCTTGCCCAAGCGAGGGAGAGTGATGATCGGAGAGGCAAACTTGGTGGAAATCTATAAATTGATCTTAAAAGCAACCAACCTAAAGCTATTAATGTACATAGGCAGCACTCCTTTCAGGTAGCTAGCTACAGTTACCCATAGCTGGCTAGCTAGTTTTCGTTTGGTCATTTATTCCAATACAATTAAGAATTCCAAAAAATATGTTTATGAATCTAGCTATGTTTTAAAGGCTCCTCACTTCAAGACTAAGGCAATTTGCCACAGCTAAAATCAATGTCTTCTATATATATATATATATATATATATATATATATATGTATATATTTTTAGCACGCTTGCTTCATAATTTTGTCTGACATGCCGAAAATGCAGCATTGTTGATTACATTTGACACTTGGCGGCCACCAGAGTTTGACACATGACTACAGTTTGCATTGAATTGTGGGTCATATCATCCCCACAACTAATCAAAGTGCTTCATTCGCTCCCTCGAGCTAAATCGAGGGTCGAGGGGGCAATGTTTGTGAATTGAACCTCCACTTAAGATGGCAATCAAACTGCATCCGGTTTCGACCGGGATTCCCCTGGAAAGAGGCTAGCGCGAAGGCTGAGGGGGTAAAAATAATGTGTTTGGACTGCAGCCTGTTAGAAGCCAAAGTTTATGAACCGGCACGGAGAGATGAACAGAGGTAGCTGCTGTCTGTGTTGCGCTTTTTCTCCGAGTTGTTAAAGCACTTTTTTTTTTTTACATAGTCCCCCCATTTTAAGGGGAGCAAAAGTATTGGGACAAATTCATTTGTATGTGTATAAAAGTATTAAAAAGTTAAGTATTTGGTCCCACATTCATAGCATCCAATGACTACATCAAGCTTGTGACTCTACACATTTGTTGGATGCATTTGCTGTTTGTTTTGGTTGTGTTTCACATCATTTTGTGGCTAATAGAAATGAATGGTAAATAATGTATTGTGTCATTTTGGAGTCACTTTTATTGTGAATAAAATATGTTTTTAAACACTTCTACATTATGTGCATGCTACCATGATTATGGATAATCCTGAATGAATCCTGAATAGTGATGAGTGAGAAAATTAGACACAAATATCATACCCCCAAGACATGCTGTCCTCTCACAATTACAATAACAGGGGAGGTTAGCATTTTGATATTTGTGCTTCTATAACTTTCTCACTCAAGCTGACAGTCTGCACTTTAATCTAAAAAATATTTGTACTTAGTTACTTTACACCACTGCTCATAACTAATTTCACATGGTAAATGTACAATTTCTGGAGGCAAAAGAAACACACACACAATGCATTAAAATGGTTGAAATGATGTAGCCTAATTAATAACTTTTGAGGAATATTTTTATTTTTTTACATGGAAATTAAAATGAATGTCAGTAGAACATGTGATCACACAGGTTTGGCATGCACTTCCAATAAAACATCATCTATAAACCAGCTCTGATTCTGAAAGCCACGTGTTCATCCATGCCTTTTCTTTAGCAACTGTTAAAGAAAACTGTTCAGACATGTAGAACAGATGTCTGACCAATCTTCATTGATTGGTGGAGTATCAGGTAAAATATAGACATGGCTAGGGTTGATGACAGTACACTGTAAACCCCAATGTGCTGTCATTACTCAAAACTTGTGAGGAAACTCATTGCACTTAATATGTCTAAGTACAATAAACTTAAAGTGATATAGTCACTGTGACCCTGTAGGGATCCAGATTTTAGTTGTATCAGCTTGAACATTTGGAGTAATGCCCCCACTAAGCCACGTCTCCAATATAATTTCCCATTGTGCCTTGCCTTTTGGAGTGAATTGTCGAGTTACCACCCATTACTGTATTTGTTAGTGACAGAGACATGGTTGTTGAATTTGTTCTTTTTTCAGTCCTGTGACCTTCACCAAGTGAGTTCCTAGGAGAATGTTATCATTTTAATTAACTCCTTATGACAATAAATTACATATCTCATCAGGCCTTATTATGAATCCTAGCTTTACCCTAATACAGTGGCCTGAAACTCATGGTTTACAGGCCACATAAGGCCTGCAAGTACGGTTGCAAAATTCCAGTAACTTTCCCCAAATTCCCAGATTAATATATATATATTTTTTGAGTTTATGTGACTTATCATTTAGTTTTGAGTCAGTACTACTTAAACATTAAGTAAATTATGACTTTTCATTGAGTTCAACTTACTACAAGTATTTGAGTTAAAAATGCCTTGGGATTTACAGTGTAGTTTGTGGTCAATTCCAAGTAATTTCCTGTTAGTAGAATTGCAAATGAAAAATCTTAAATGCAATTCATTAAAAAAATTAACAGCACGCCGAATCAAATCCACATCCAATGAAAGTAAGGAATTGATTTAGCAGCTTTTCAACATAAACTATGTGCTGGAAGAAATTGGGGGAAAGATCGTCAAGTTGATAAATAGCATGAGAAATGGGACAATATTACAGTACATTTACCATCTAATGCACACTTGAGAACCATTCCATAAGATTAATTAATAGATTATATCAAACATGTATTACTTATTCTTTCTATCTCGGTGCAACCATTATTCTTTCTCTCTTGATGCAACCATTATTATTTATATCTTGATGCAACCATTATTATTTATATCTTGGTGCAACCATTATTATTTATATCTTGGTGCAACCATTCTTCTTTCTATCTTGATTCAACCATTATTCTTTCTATCTTGATTCAACCATTATTCTTTCTATCTTGGTGCAACCATTATTATTTCTATCTTGGTGCAACCATTATTCTTTCTAGCTTGACGCAACCATTATTCTTTCTATCTTGATGCAACCATTATTATTTATATCTTGATTCAACCATTATTCTTTATATCTTGATGCAACCATTATTCTTTATATCTTGATGCAACCATTATTATTTATATCTTGATTCAACCATTATTCTTTCTATCTTGATGCAACCATTATTATTTATATCTTGATGCAACCATTATTCTTTCTATCTTGGTGCAACCATTATTATTTATATCTTGATGCAACCATTATTATTTATATCTTGGTGCAACCATTATTATTTATATCTTGGTGCAACCATTATTATTTATATCTTGGTCCAACCATTATTCTTTCTATCTTGGTGCAACCATTATTATTTATATCTTGGTGCAACCATTATTATTTATATCTTGGTGCAACCATTATTCTTTCTATCTTGGTGCAACCATTATTCTTTCTATCTTGATGCAACCATTCTTCTTTATATCTTGATTCAACCGTTTCTAATCATTCTTAATGCAACCTATCTCCCCTATCAGGGCCCTATTTTCAAAAAGCTTCTCAGAGTAGTAGTGCTGATCTAGGATCACGTCCCCCTGTCCATATACTCTTATTCATTATGATCTAAAAGGCGAAACTGATCCTGTATCAGCCTCCTACTCTGAGACTGTCTGTGAATATGGGCCCTGACCTGTGTGCTGGCAGGTACAATTCCACTATCGTGAGAATGGCCGGGACAGGTGTGAACAGCAGTTCTCCTGGGAGTGCACCAGCGGCTCCTGTAATGGCAGTGCAAACCGACAAGGACCTGTCGTGCAAACCAACAAGGACCAGTCAGGCCAAAACCTCTGGTGCCAGTCGGAGGGACTCTTCACTAGGAACTTCACTAGGGACCAGAAAACCCAATCCTACACCCTGAGGTAAGCTTGGATTTTATGTGTGTGGTGGAGGAAGGGGGGGTTAATGTCAGCCTCTGGGTGTTTGGGTGTTAGAGACAGGAAGTAATCTGTTGAATGCTGTTTTGAAGAGTAATAAGCATGTCATCTAGGCGTCTTAACGCCTCACCCCCCGACACACACACAAACCCCCTATAGTTAGTGTTGCTGTGTCTGTCGTGCTCCGATCCCATCAAACAACATTTTGCTGGATTTTTATGTTGGAAAGACATTGCATTGCAATCTGAGCACTGTGGAAATAACAGTTATATTGATGATGTGGATGGAATCGCTAGAAAAGACTGATGAATGATGTCATATTTAATCTAATACTTCAATGCACTGATTCAACCTCTCATTGTAGTGACTCAGGTTGCTGTTGGGGCTCCAATGTCAATGGAAAGACCAACTGGACAATGCACACCGAGGTGGATTTGGGGTTACGGGTTAGCCCGGGGCCGCCAACCCAAAACACACCTCCTGTCACGGCAACTGTCCCAACCCTACGGTAGGACCATGAGGGAAGCAAACTGAATGTATCAAAAATAGTTTCTGCCAAACAACCACCTACTAAACTTAGTGGCATATTTCAAACGGAGCCCTATTAACCCTTTAGAACCAATAGCGGCCGTCTGTCACGCCCTGGCTCTGGGGACACTGTTATGTTGAGCCAGGGTGTGTAATTCTATGTTTGTATTTCTATGTTGGCCTGAGTGACTCCCAATCAGAGGCAACGAGTGTCAGCTGGTTGTCTCTGATTGGGAGCCATATTTAACTGTCTGTCTTTCACTTTGTGTTGGTGGTTTCTTGTTCTTATTTGGTTTGTGTTACACCGTAGACATCACGTTATCGTCTGTTGTTTTGATCGGTTGATCATTCATTAATAAATATGTTCACCTTCAACGCTGCGCATTGGTCTCTCCCTGACGATCGTGACAGAAGAAACCACCAGAACTGGACCAAGCAGCCTAGTGAGGAGCAGAGTGGGTGGACTTGGCAACAGTGGAGGCAGAGCTTCGACTGGGTCAAGCCGAATGAGGAGCTGAATGGCGGAGATTGGAAGCAGAAGAGCGAGAGTTGGGCGAGAATTATCGAGGCCTGGCCCACGGGGAAGAGAGACTCCCAGAACATTTTTAGGGGGGGGGCTCACGACGTCGGACCAGCAGGAGGCCGCGATAGAGCGGCCCAGCGGGTTGCCAGAGGAGGCCGCCAGGTTACGGGGGCCACTGGTCGAAAAGGGGATGGAGGATGTAGAGGCACGGCGAGAGGTACTGGCGTGTGTTGCCAGTCCGGTCCGGCCCGTTCCAGATCCCGGTGTAGGGCCAGTGGTGTGTGTCCCCAGTACGGTCCGGTCCATTCCTGCTCCCCGCACCAAGTCAGTGGTGCGTTTCGTCAGCCCTGTCCGGCCCGGTCCTGCTCTCCGCACCAAGTCTGTGGTGCGCGTCGCCAGCCCAGTCCGGCCCATTCCTGCTCCCCGCACCAAGTCTGTGGTGCGTTTCGTCAGCCCTGTCCGGCCCGTTCCTGCTCTCCGCACCAAGTCTGTGGTGCGCGTCGCCAGCCCAGTCCGGCCCATTCCTGCTCCCCGCACCAAGTCTGTGGTGCGTTTCGTCAGCCCTGTCCGGCCCGTTCCTGCTCTCCGCACCAAGTCTGTGGTGCGCGTCGCCAGCCCAGTCCGGCCCATCCAAGCTCCCCGCACCAAGTCAGTGGTGCGCTTCGTCAGCCCGGTCCGGCCCGCTCCTGCTCCCCGCACCAAGTCAGTGGTGCGTTTCGTCAGCCCGGCTCGGTCCGCTCCTGCTCCCCACACCAAGCCAGTGGTGTGCGTCGTCGGTCCGGCACGGCCCGTGCCTGTTCCGCTGGTGCCTGGTCCGGCACCGGTCAGATGCGTTACGCCGGAGCTAGAGCAATCCGCTCCATCAGTGTGCAGTCCAGCTCCGGCCAGCGGGGCCAGACCGGACCAGGGGTACTTTGGGGGGTTGGAGAGGGAGTGGGGATCAGGCCCGGAGCCGGATCCGCCGCCAAGGCGGAGTGCCCACCCGGTCCCTCCCCTGTGGTATTTAGTTGGCGCGGTCGGAGTCCGCGCCTTTAGGGGGGGGTACTGTCACGCCCTGGCTCTGGGGACACTGTTATGTTGAGCCAGGGTGTGTAATTCTATGTTTGTATTTCTATGTTGGCCTGAGTGACTCCCAATCAGAGGCAACGAGTGTCAGCTGGTTGTCTCTGATTGGGAGCCATATTTAACTGTCTGTCTTTCACTTTGTGTTGGTGGTTTCTTGTTCTTATTTGGTTTGTGTTACACCGTAGACATCACGTTATCGTCTGTTGTTTTGATCGGTTGATCATTCATTAATAAATATGTTCACCTTCAACGCTGCGCATTGGTCTCTCCCTGACGATCGTGACACCGTCTCAGTAATCTACAGCAGCATTCTAGAATTCTATTGTGGTCTAAAAGGTTAAACAATGTATTCAGTTTACTCTACATCTAGATAACAACACAGTCATGTCGCTGCTATCTGTGATTATTATCTACTAATGAAAGTGTTTTGTTTCTCTCTGTGATGTCATGAGTAGAGTTCCTCAGAACTGCTTTTCCAGTCTTCCTCTCTTGGCCTATGACCCGGATGGAGATGACGTGAGGTGCCACTTCCCTGTGAACGTCACACACCGCAACATTACACTTGACAGGGTAAGAAAATAAACAATGTCCCTCCCTGCAGATTGATGTAGATTCAATCAAGCCCGTTTATTAACGGTTTAGTGCATGGGGTATTATCAAGCTAGCTAAAATCATATTGGTTGAAGAATTGTTTACACTTCAAAGGCATGTGAACAATCCCCCCCAATGTTTTTATGAATATCGCTAGCAACAACAGAATAAAAACATTTCTTATTACATACCCACAGTAGAAAAGAGGAGAATATCTTCTTTCTAATGATGTCAACTTTTTCTCAACTCCTAATATTGAGCAAATTACACTCACTGGAGTATCTGACATAGGATTTAAAAAAGCACCCGCCAATAGGGGTGGCTTCATGTGCTCGTGGGAAATGGGAAACTGGGAAGTGGGATGTCGTAAGTCCGACATGAATGTGTTCACGTGCCTTTGAAGGTGGAACAATTCTTCAACCAATAAGATTTTAGCTAGCTTGATAAGCTAACGTTGCTAATAATAAAGTTAGCTAGTTTGCTTAACATTGACGATATGGTCAAACTAGCTACATTATCCTCATTGATAACGTTGGTAATTGTCCAAAAAATGGATTTGTTGTCATCTTTTGGTTGAAAAGGTGAAAGGTCAGAGAACATGGCAACTCGGGTAACAACATTTTCTCCAAGTTTCCCACTTGTAATTCCGACTTGGAGGGTCTTTCAAGTGAAATTGTCCCACTTCCGATAACTCGGATAGCACGTGAACGGGGAATAGGCTACAAGTGCGGCAAGTGCCGCTGGCTGCTGCTAAGCTTTCTTGACGTGGACATAATGTTTTGCCAACACATGGCTAACCTTTGTTTAACCCGATAAACAGCTGCTCTTAGCGAAAATGTGTTTGGAGTTACCTTTCTAGCTAATAGGGCTATGTTAAAGTTTACACTTCCTATTCTAATTATAATGTGGGGAGGTCAAAAATAATGAAAACGATCTACCAAATCGATTCATTTTAAAATGTTGACTACTTCTCCTTGCCATTATCATTTACCTGATGTGAAGAAGAAAAAACGTTTTTTGCTAACGTATGATGTTGGTCCCTGGTTTGCCTGGGAGGGGGACCCTGGGCAAGAACATGTTGAAGATCCCTGGTCTAGTGTGAAAGACCCCTGTTCATTATTATGTATTATATCCCATTCAATCCACTTGAGCACTGATCTAGAATCAGCTTTTCCATTTTAGATCATAATGAATAGGATGACGTGGACAGGGAGAACCTGTTCCTAGATCAGCAGTGTTATGAAGGTGGGGCCCAGGAGTCACTGTATCTTCTGATCCCTCCAGGTCCAGTGTACTCTGCATGCCACAGGCCTGTTGGTTGTAGGGGTGCATGTATTTGAGATCCTGCTGCAGGACCACCCCGCTGTCGATGTCAACATGACGGGATATAAATCAAATTATACCAGGAAGGCCCTGAACGAGTCCTCTGTCAATAACCCAACTCCGACCCCGTTCAGCCGCGTGCCCTTGCAGTTTGCTGTGGAGAGTAAGTAGCATGTATCACTCTCACAGTTGAA
Source organism: Coregonus lavaretus (assembly GCF_964263955.1). Lineage (NCBI taxonomy): Eukaryota > Metazoa > Chordata > Actinopteri > Salmoniformes > Salmonidae > Coregonus > Coregonus lavaretus. The sequence continues at coordinate 135,887 of NW_028162032.1, forward strand.
TGCCTCATTTTGGCATAGTGAACCAACCAATCAATTTTAATTACATTTGATTTCTATAGCGTTTTGTCTAGTCGTATAATATGTATACATCAGTGACGTATAATCATTTGTCAAAAAAAAAGAACAGAATTTGAGTTGCATTTTGGAAAAGTGGCACAGGTTTGAAAATTGAAATCTTAGTTTGTTTATGCAAATCTTGTTTTGTTCACCTGGTGGAATGACAGTAGAGATGATGATGCATTCCAAAATGGCAGCCTACATGGTGTTACTCTCCCTAACTACAATCTACCTCTATTTACTGAGAGCAGCACAAAATGCTATCAATCTAGCAAAGAACAAACACCCTACTGCCCCTGAGAATATAATCCCACAACAATTTAGTCCGAAGTCATTGTCAGTCATTGTTTACAGACATGTATGTCCCTGTGGATCCTCTAAAGGGGCAATCTGGGATTCCAACAACAACAAAGCGGACACCCTGCCACTTTCTTTGGTAAACAGCTGAAGGATGGGGCTGGAGAAATGCAACCACTCTCAAATGTATAGACGGAGCTATGGATACAAGGACTGACCGTCCATGAGATCAAAATGATAGCTATGGATACAAGGACTCGCCATCCATGAGATCCAAATGATAGCTTTAACCATGTTATGAAGCTACACAAACAATAGTGAAACAAGCTTGTATTTTGGGTAGTGATTTATTAAGACAGTTGAACTAAGCTCCTGAGGCATTTATATAAATGATAGTCTTCAAGAATCAATGTCTATGTATCAATAATTGAATAGTCCAATAATGGATGTAGCAATCCCAGATGTAGCAATTGCCCCTTTTAACACACCTACTAGATGTCTAAAACATGTCCTTTCTGTGGGTTTTAGTCCAGCCAACTCTGCCCAACTGTCTCCCTGGCTACATACGACCACAGTTCTTGACTCCGACACCTTCACATGGGGATGTCCATCATGCTGCTGTGGGTCACCTGTACCAGCTCGATGCCCGAGTAAAAACCTCCCATGCCAAGTAAGAGTACCTCTCTCACCTACATCACCTTACTGTCCAAAACTCCATTGACTTCCCCTGTTGTTTTACCTCTGGACTGACTGCAGAGACACCACACCACTTAGCAATGCTAGTTTTTTTTTATTCAATCTGAAACTGAACTTGAAACCAGCTTGAACAGCACATGAAAAACCGGAACATGAATGAGATGAACAGAGTTTGATATGAACAAAATACTCCTTGGCATCCTCACGCTTGTCCAGGGGTTGTAACTTTTCTGTCTTTCTGCTTCCTCTAAGGATATTTGACTTCCAGGTCAGCGGCCCTCCCAACATGACCAAGAAGATCCAGGATGAGGGCTTTGGTGTCACGAGGCTCTTCCTGGGCTGGACCCCGCAGGAAAGCCACCTGAAACAAAACATTCCCATCTGTTTCACTGCCGAGACAAATGAGAGGTATGTTAAAGGGACATTTACAGTAGTTGTTGTGGTTGTTGTTGGTGTTGTTCTGTGGTCATTGTTGTTCTTAATTTCAGCCAATCAGAGATGAGATGTGTGGTTGTGGCGGTGGCCAAAGGCCTCGCACTTACAGGTCAGTTGATTTTCACCACCTCCAATCATTGCACTGTTGCTAGATAGACTTCCATGTATGATATAGGGTAAGATCCAATCCTAACATGATGATACACACATAACCCCTCATCTCCTCTGGGTACAGGTGAGGCGAATGTTTCGTGCACAGCGAATAGAATCACCATCGTCGTGAGCAAGGCCTATCTGCCTGAGATGGACATGAAGTGGCTGCGGCTAGCAGACTCATCCTGCTCCCTGACCTCCAACCAAACACACATCATGGGTACCATGTCACTCAACTCCTGTGGCACAAAGATGGAGGTATGAGACACACACACATCACATACTTGGAGGCATGCCCTCTCTTTCTCCTCTCTTGTGTTTTGCTTCTTGTCTTCCTAAATCTGGTTTCTCTCTCCTCCTCTATCTAGGATGCAGGTGACTTCATGGTGTTCAAAAACGAAATCAACTCCTTCGACGCGGTCAACGCAACCATCACGCGACATAACCGGATCAACATCGTCTTCTCCTGCCGGTACCCCAAGACTGTCAGCTTTTCCAACTACTACCAGATCCACAGCTCCAACTACATGTTCACCCAGTCCAACTTTGGTAGCTTCGGCTACACATTTGAGGTCTTCAGGGACAGTAAGTTCAGCCAGAAGGTGGATCCCAGTGCTTACCCAGTGAAGGCGAAGCTGATGGACAAGCTCTACATGGGCATCCAGGCCCAGTCTGATCTGCCCAAGGTACAGCTGTTGGTGGAGTCTTGCAAAGCCACCCCTGATGACAGCGCCAGCAGCAGTGTCTTCTACGACCTCATCAAAGACGGGTGAGGGGGGGGGGGTCGCACAAAAGGGCTGTGGGCTTGAAGCTGTGAAAGAGGAATAGCAGGAACCTGCCCGTCATACTGTATTTCTTACATATTTAACCTTTATTTAGGCAGGGTGGAGTCCCATTGAGACCAAGGCCTCCTTTACAAGGGAGCCCTGCATGACAAACAATTACACACCCAAGACAGCATAGGAAGTACACAACATGTTTCCTGGTTTACCACCCCTGTTGCATTATGTGGCTTGAAATGCGAATCTTGTTTTGTTCACACTTTAGAGTAAAAATTATGAGAATGACCGGTTACATTGAACAAAATATAAACGCAATGTTCAATGCAAATCTTATTTTGTTCACCTGCAAGAGTAAAGAATGTGTGAACAACAGGTAACAGTCAACATAATGTCGTATTCCAAAATGGTAAACAATGTTGCTTTGTTTTCCCTAACAATTTGTTTTGTTTTCCACAATTGCTATTCGTCTATCAGCCTATTGACTAAGAGCAACACAACATGCTATTGTCAAGCGCTATTTGTCTATCAGTCCATTGACTAAGAGCAGCTAAGAGCAGCACAACATGCTATTGTCAAGCGCTATTTGTCTATCAGTCCATTGACAACATGCTATTGTCAAGCTTCAAATGGGACTGAGAGATTGCGAAACGTAATCATGAATTAATTTGTCTCCATCCTGTCTTAGTAAAATGTTATTTCTTTCTTTCTTTCTTTCTTTTTCAATGAAGGTGTCTAAAGGATGAGACTGTCAAAGTTTATCCCGGTAACCTAACCCAATTCTACTTTGAGGTCCAGGCCTTCAAATTCACTGGGAGCTACGATCAGGTAAAACTTCACATCAAAATGAGTTTACTTAACGTTCTTTCTTTCTTAGTTATATTTACTCACTTTATTAGAGTATAATCATGTTGCATCAATATGGAATTTACCTGAAGTCATCAAAATGCACAGATTTTGTCTTATTTAGACCCAGATTTCAACCTGTGATAAATGTGTATTTCACATTATTTCAATGAAATATCGATCCAAATGGTTGATTGTGGATGTTGATCCAGTATTGGGAAAATCTTCTTGGATGGTTCATCTCCCTTTCACATCCCATGACCCTCCTTTAGGTGTACTTCACCTGTACCGTCATCCTGTGTGAGCTGGGAAACCCCAACTCTAGGTGTGCCCAGGGCTGCCTGAACAAAGGCTTGCAGAGGCGCAGGCGAGAGCTCCCCAACGGAGAGACAGACAGGCACTACATAACCCAGGGTCCTTTCCTTGTGGTCAGAGAGGCCCAGCCCGGTGCAGACCAGAAGACCGGTGCAGTCGAGGAGACGGGTGCAGGCGAAAAGACCCGTGCAGGTAATTACCCCGCTCTTAGGGATGGAACAACATTTACAGAATTTGGTACCTGGAGGAAAACGGGGACGGGTCATGCTTTTTCAATTTCAGTCACAGAGGGTTTAGTATTTTTTGACATCTAGTCCCGGGGAGGGTCATGTAATTTATGAAATGTAAATATTTCTCAGTGTTTTAGAATTAGTTGCTTATTAGGCTCTATATCGATGTGTTCCCGACGCCGCCCCTCATCTCTGACTCTCCGCTGGGCGCGCAATATCAAGTGAGCCTATAGGCTATTTAGCGTGGTCTCAATCATATGATCCATAGCCTATAGGCTATTTAGCGTGGTCTCAATCATATGATCCATAGCCTATAGGCTATTTAGCGTGGTCTCAATCATATGATCCATAGCCTGTAGGCTATTTAGCGTGGTCTCAATCATATGATCCATAGCCTGTAGGCTACGAAGTGCATGCTCAGAGAAGCACAGAACAAAGTTATATTTCTCAGATAGCTGCTGGGATGGTGTAAATAAAACTAGGCTGAATTACACTCTGCAATGGATATTCCAACCCTGAGCCCTGGATCTGCTCTGCTCTTGCTGATCAAATAACGTTTTTGTGTGCTGCCTGACCAATGGCTGTGCATTAGGCATAGACCAAAAAATGTACTATTTTGCGCTCAGATTAGCCTATAGCCTATGTTCTGTTCAGCTTGAGAATGAGAGCGCGAAGGTGAGAAGGACGACCAGAGGTCAACTCTGATAGCTTGCTACCACTATAATTGATTTTTATTAAAAACAATATGCTTCTTGCCCATGATGTATTTATCAGAGTTATTGACCTCACAATAAGCCAGATTCGAGTAACTTGCATTGTTGTGCTAGAAACTAGAAGCAGCAGCCGCGGCACAATCAATCGGAAATGAACAGCTCATCGTGCTGAAATTAGGCAAATCCCACTAGGCATAATTCATTTCAACTGTCTTCATTTTAATTAGACTTTACTAACAACAAGAGGGCTTTGTGTTGGAGCCTATTTCTTCCTATTGAAGAAATAAGAGGTAGGCCTACCTGTTTGACAGATGAAATTAGGCCATAGGCTGCTATATCCATAGATGTGTCTGTCAATTCCTCCACCCACCATGCACTCTTTAAATCAACCTTTTTAAAATAGCCTACCTCTGTGTCAGGGAAGGGCTGTTAAGTTAAAACCAGGACTCAAATTGAGGGGGTATGGGAGGGGATTCCATAGGCCTACCTTTTATTAAAGAATATAGCAAAAATTCATAGGCCTACCCTTTGTTAGCTTAAGATTTTGAAGAAAATAAAACGGATCCGATTATATAAAAGTGATCTATAACAGCGCTTTGGTCCGTGATGCTATACTCTAGAAACAAGCTGTAAAATACCCGGGAAAGACGCGACTCCGGTGCATATGGGGATATCATTGTTTAGTTTCTTTGACATTCAGAGGCGGAGCTACAACCGAGGAGACCAAAAATGGACTTTGCTTGGAAAGTAATCTAATTCTGTCACTATCAATTGATTCAGCTATTCACTTTCTGTACAACAGAAGATGTTTAAACTCAGACAGCTTTTAGGGAAACACTTGTGACCTTCTCTCGTTGGATTAAGCCACGGAAGAAGAGTAGTTAGCAGTTAAAGCTTACATCTTTCTGCGTCGTTAGGCCTACTCTGTCCAAGGACAATGCTCAGATTCCTAATGACGTCTCAGATGTAATTATTTGCAAACAGGAACAGTTTCGTTGCAAACAAGACACACTGATTTGGCATTGGAGAGATATGATAAGATTAACAAATACGCATATCTATCTGTCTATTCTTAGCTGTAATTTGGGTCATTTGTGTGGTATTAAAAAATATTCTACTAATATGTAAAATGATGTAGAATTGCATGACATTTTTATAAAAGGCTATTTATTCTCGGACCTGCACATACGATGATAGATTCATGGATTGCTTTTACTGTAAAGGAGATATTTCCACCCCTACTCTTGTCCACGGTGGTCTGTGAACCCACAACCTTCTGGCCCGCAGACCTGTGCGCCATCAACATTCCTGCGTTGCCAAATAATGCATACAGGACAAAGAACAGTTTCTACATTTGCATATCTAAGGCTCTGCTCTGTCCAGGAAGTGAGAGTAAACGTTAGATATGTTCTCTGCTTTTCCACTTTGTTTTAATTATTATTTTGGGTATAAGGGAGGGTCACTTAATTTTTATTTATTTAATGTAAGCGTTCAGGGAGGGTTTGGTAAAATACTGTATATTTTGCTGAAGGGAGGGCCATCCATTTTCATTTCTGAGTGGTCCGATTTCCTCCACGTAACCGTTATTATAAATAACGTTCACTCCTTTAGTAAAGGGTTAATTCACATCAGGATTAGACCAGAGAAACACCAGTATGTCCCAGACAATTATGTTGAAGCATTTAGGATTAGGTTATATGGTCAACCAGACCTAAAACATAACCCTAAACATGCTGACTGGATGGACTGTGTCCCAATACTTTTTCATGACTGCCTTTCCTTGCCTGCCTTTTCCTAAACGAACAGATCCAAACTCCATTCCTCTGATGTCATTATGTTGTTTTTGCTGTTGATTGCAGCTCCTGTTGTAGACGCGGAAGCTCCATATTTTCTCAGATCGGACATGGGAACCATAGTCTTCGCCGGGTTGTTCATCATGACCTTGATGCTGCTGGGTGTGGTCGTGGTCTATTTGTTGAAGAAGAGGGGGGCTGAAGAACGCAAGGCTCTCATTGCATTTGATTAGAGAAGTGGAACTGGATTTGTGCCTGACCAGGATCATGTGACTGACCATACTTCTGGTTTACCCAAAGTAAAGCACATCTTTCTTTTTTTTCAATCAAATTTGTATTTACTTTTAACAACAAATTAACACTAGTTTACATACTGAATACGGTAAGATTAACTACACACATGAACACTAGTTTACATACTGAATACGGTAACATTAACTACACACATGAACACTAGTTTACATACTTAATACGGTAACATTAACTACACACATGAACACTAGTTTACATACTGAATACGGTAACATTAACTACACACATGAACACTAGTTTACATACTTAATACGGTAACATTAACTACACACATTAACACTAGTTTACATACTGAATACGGTAACATTAACTACACACATTAACACTAGTTTACATACTGAATACGGTAACATTAACACTAGTTTACATACTGAATACGGTAACATTAATACTAGTTTACATACTGAATACGGTAACATTAACACTAGTTTACATACTGAATACGGTAACATTAATACTAGTTTACATACTGAATACGGTAACATTAATACTAGTTTACATACTGAATACGGTAACATTAATACTAGTTTACATACTGAATACGGTAACATTAATACTAGTTTACATACTGAATACGGTAACATTAACACTAGTTTACATACTGAATACGGTAACATTAACACTAGTTTACATACTGAATACGGTAACATTAACTACACAAATGTAGTTAGTTCATTCTCATTCCCTTTTCTGTGAGATTCACTTTTATAACATTCTTCTTTTTTTATTTTTCAAAACAATTTCAACATGCTAGACATCTAGTTTTTTTTAGAGGTTGGATCAACTCCTGAATCAAGAAAATGGAAAAAAAATAATGATAATGACAATCCTGTTATGCAAATAAGTCTGTATTGATTAAATACATTTTAGGCAAAAGTCCTCTCTTACTGTTCTCTTCCTCAACACTCACCACTCATTCAAACATGATTAACTCCTTTAAAGGGGCAATTATTTTGTTACTAATAAATTAATGATATGTACCCATTGATTCTTGAAGAATATTTATAAATGCCTCATGAGCTTAGTTCAACTGTCGTACCCCATCAGAACCCAAAATATAAGCTTGTTTTACTTCAATGTTTGTAAACAAAGTAAATGTAAACAAACGATATAGCCTCAAAACATGTTTCTTAGCTATGGATCCTTGCAGCTATTGTGCCGTATATGAATTTGAGGGTGGTTACATTTCTCCAGCCCCGTCCCTCAGCTTTTTACCGAAACAGGGGCAGGGTGCCTGGTCTTCTCCATTTAGCATGTTTAACTATGCAGAACCACTTCTTCTGTCAAAGCTTTGCCTGGTCTTCTCCATTTAGCATGTTTAACTATGCAGAACCACCTCTTCTGTCAAAGCTTTGCCTGGTCTTCTCCATTTAGCATGTTTAACTATGCAGAACCACCTCTTCTGTCGAAGCTTTGCCTGGTCTTCTCCATTTAGCATGTTTAACTATGCAGAACCACCTCTTCTGTCAAAGCTTTGCCTGGTCTTCTCCATTTAGCATGTTTAAATATGCAGAACCACCTCTTCTGTCAAAGCTTTGCCAGGTCTTCTCCATTTAGCATGTTTAAATATGCAGAACCACCTCTTCTGTCAAAGCTTTGCCTGGTCTTCTCCATTTAGCATGTTTAAATATGCAGAACCACCTCTTCTGTCGAAGCTTTGCCTGGTCTTCTCCATTTAGCATATTTAACTATGCAGAACCACCTTTTCTGTCGAAGCTTTGCCTGGTCTTCCCTATTTAGCATGTTTAACTATGCAGAACCACCTCTTCTGTCGAAGCTTTGCCTGGTCTTCTCCATTTAGCATGTTTAACTATGCAGAACCACCTCTTCTACCTGTTCTAGATAGATGCACATATGTCAATATCATATACTGAATATGTCATCAGACATCCAACACCTATTAAGCTCTTGTTTACAATTGACAGATAGGAAAATTAGGGAATGACTTGTATATAATCATCATTATTGTAATGGCAGGTTTAATAACCCTCAGTTACCAGGCTGTTAGTGTAATTATAGAGAAGTGATCTACCCTTTATGAGCGTTTGGCCCACACTGATGTCACGCCCTGGCTCTAGGGACTCTTTATCCGACGATCGTGACAACTGAATGAGTTCCATTTCGAGAGCTTGGTTCAATCTGCATTATTGTCAAAATGGAGTTATTGACATAGCCTTGTTCTGTTCAATGTCCTCCACCTATATATTACTTGAAATACCCCCAATTCATGTTCAGTTCAAAAGAATACAATTAAAAAAAAACTGCTGACACCATTCAAACCAATGAGGAAAATGTAAAGCCAATAATCTCCATCTTTTTTGCAGATAGAACCTTAGAGTCCAAAGCTCTCAAATTGTTTGTTTATGTCATGACCTCTACTACCTGCCGCTCTCACCATTGGTTTGTTTCTGAGTCTGCTACAGTGGTGTGAAGTGCTTAAGTAAAAATACTTTAAAGTACAACTTAAGTCGTTTTTTGGGGGTATCTGCACTTTACTTAACTATTTATATTTTTGTCTACGTTTACTTTAACCCCACTACATTCTTAAAGAAAACAATGTACTTTCTACTCCATACATTTTCCATGACACCCAAAAGACTTGTTACATTTTGAATGCTTATCAGGACAGGAAAATTGTCAAATTCACAAACTTATCAAGAGAACATCCCTGGTCATCCCTACTGCCTCTGATCTGGCGGACTCACTAAACACAATTACTTTGTTTGTAAATTATGTCTGAATGTTGGAGGGTGATTCTGGCTATCAGTAAATTTAAAAAATAAGACAATTGTGCCATCTGGTTTGCTTAATATAAGGAATTTGAAATGATTTATACTTTTACTTTTGATACTTACGTATATTTTAGCAATTACATTTACTTTTGATACTTAAGTATATTTAAAACCAAATACTTTTAGACTTTTACTCAAGTTGTATTTTGCTGGGTGACTTTCACAATTTCTATTAAGGTATCTATACTTTGACTCAAGTATGACTTTTGGGTACTTTTTCCACCACTGGTCTGCTAATACTGTAAATACTATCATTCAAATGACTGTGTTAAAAGTGCCACTGGAATAAACACTAATTCACCAAAACTTTTACAAAAATAGAAACATGGATACATAGTTAGGCTACACCCGCAGTAATGTGAGCACTTGAGTGGGGAGTTTTGAGGGTAGAATAGCTCTGAAGAGGAGATTCACCCTTCACTCAAGAGGATGGACCATCGTAGGAGGACAACATGCAGGCAAATAAGAAAAGGACAGCATATCGGACTTTAAATGCTTCTACTTTAGTGTTGAAAGTAACAGTGCCTTCAGAAAGTATTCATACCCCTTTGCCTTATTCCACATCTTGTTGTGTTACAGCCTGAATTCAAAATGGATTCCATAGATTTCTCTCTCACCCATCTACATGCAATACCCCATAATGACAAAGTGAAAACATGTTTTTAGAGAGTTGAGAAAATTTGTATAAAATGAAATACAGATATCTCATTTACATAAGTATTCACACCCCTGAGTCAATACATGTTAGAATTACCTTTGGCTGCAATTACAGTTGTGAGTCTTTCTGGGTAAGTCTCTTAAAAGAGCTTTGCACACCTGGATTGTACAATATTTGCACATTATTCTTTTTAAAAATTCTTCAAGCTCTGTCAAGTTGGATATTGATCATTGCTAGACAGCCATTTTTCAAGTTTTGCCATAGATTTTCAAGCCACTTTAAGTCAAAACTGTCCCTAGGCCACTCAGGAACATTGAAGATCGTCTTGGTAAGCAACTCCAGTGTATATTTGGCCTTGTGTTTTAGGTTATTTTCCTGCTGAAAGGTGAATTTGTCTCCCAGTGTCTGGTGGAAAGAAGACTGAAACAGGTTTTCCACTAGGATTTTGCATGTGCTTAGCTCTATTCTATTTATTTTTATCCTACAAATCTCCCTAGTCCTTGACAATGACAAGCATACCCATAACATGATGCAACCACCACCAAGCTTGAAAATATGAAGAGTGGTACTCAGTAATGTGTGTTGGATTTGACCCAAACATAACACTTTGTATTCAGGACATAAAGTTAATTTATTGGCCACATTTGTTGCTGTTTTACTTTAGTGCCTTATTGCAAGCAGGATGCATGTTTTGGAAATTTTTTATTCTGTACAGGCTTCCTTCTTTTCACTCTGTCATTTAGGTTAGTATTGCAGAGTAACTACAATGTTGTTGATCCATCCTCAGTTTTTTCCTATCACAGCCATTAAACTCTGTGACTGTTTTAAAGTCACCATTGGTGAAATCCCTGAGTGGTTTCCTTCTTCTCCGGCAACTGAGTTAGGAAGGGCAGCTGTATCTTTGTAGTGACTGGGTGTATTGATACACCATCCAAAGTGTAATTAATAACTTAATCATGCTCAAAGGGATATTCAATGTCTGCTTTTTCTATTACCAATAGGAGCCCTTCTTAGCGAGGCATTGGAAAACCTCCCTGGTCTTTGTGGTTGAATCTGTCTTTGAAATTCACTGCTCTACTGAGGGACTTTACAGATACAGTGGGGGAAAAAAGTATTTAGTCAGCCACCAATTGTGCAAGTTCTCCCACTTAAAAAGATGAGAGAGGCCTGTAATTTTCATCATAGGTACACGTCAACTATGACAGACAAATTGAGGAAAAAAATTCCAGAAAATCACATTGTAGGATTTTTAATGAATTTATTTGCAAATTATGGTGGAAAATAAGTATTTGGTCACCTACAAACAAGCAAGATTTCTGGCTCTCACAGACCTGTAACTTCTTCTTTAAGAGGCTCCTCTGTCCTCCACTCGTTACCTGTATTAATGGCACCTGTTTGAACTTGTTATCAGTATAAAAGACACCTGTCCACAACCTCAAACAGTCACACTCCAAACTCCACTATGGCCAAGACCAAAGAGCTGTCAAAGGACACCAGAAACAAAATTGTAGACCTGCACCAGGCTGGGAAGACTGAATCTGCAATAGGTAAGCAGCTTGGTTTGAAGAAATCAACTGTGGGAGCAATTATTAGGAAATGGAAGACATACAAGACCACTGATAATCTCCCTCGATCTGGGGCTCCACGCAAGATCTCACCCCGTGGGGTCAAAATGATCACAAGAACGGTGAGCAAAAATCCCAGAACCACACGGGGGGACCTAGTGAATGACCTGCAGAGAGCTGGGACCAAAGTAACAAAGCCTACCATCAGTAACACACTACGCCGCCAGGGACTCAAATCCTGCAGTGCCAGACGTGTCCCCCTGCTTAAGCCAGTACATGTCCAGGCCCGTCTGAAGTTTGCTAGAGTGCATTTGGATGATCCAGAAGAGGATTGGGAGAATGTCATATGGTCAGATGAAACCAAAATATAACTTTTTGGTAAAAACTCAACTCGTCGTGTTTGGAGGACAAAGAATGCTGAGTTGCATCCAAAGAACACCATACCTACTGTGAAGCATGGGGATGGAAACATCATGCTTTGGGGCTGTTTTTCTGCAAAGGGACCAGGACGACTGATCCGTGTAAAGGAAAGAATGAACGGGGCCATGTATCGTGAGATTTTGAGTGAAAACCTCCTTCCATCAGCAAGGGCATTGAAGATGAAACGTGGCTGGGTCTTTCAGCATGACAATGATCCCAAACACACCACCCGGGCAACGAAGGAGTGGCTTCGTAAGAAGCATTTCAAGGTCCTGGAGTGGCCTACCCAGTCTCCAGATCTCAACCCCATAGAAAATCTTTGGAGGGAGTTGAAAGTCCGTGTTGCCCAGCGACAGCCCCAAAACATCACTGCTCTAGAGGAGATCTGCATGGAGGAATGGGCCAAAATACCAGCAACAGTGTGTGAAAACCTTGTGAAGACTTACAGAAAACGTTTGACCTGTGTCATTGCCAACAAAGGGTATATAACAAAGTATTGAGAAACTTTTGTTATTGACCAAATACTTATTTTCCACCATAATTTGCAAATAAATTCATAAAAAATCCTACAATGTGATTTTCTGGAGAAAAAAAATTCTAATTTTGTCTGTCATAGTTGACGTGTACCTATGATGAAAATTACAGGCCTCTCTCATCTTTTTAAGTGGGAGAACTTGCACAATTGGTGGCTGACTAAATACTGGTTGAAAGTGCAGTGATAACACATTCAGATGACAACTGCTTTTAGATGGTTAAAAGCACATTGATAACACATAGGCAATTCAACAGACTTCTGGCTGTATTTTTGAGTGGGTGAATAAAAGGTTGAAATCTCATTGATCAATGTCTAAACCAAATATTACCCAAAATGTCCTTGTTGAAATTACATATCGTGCCCAGTGCGTTGTTTGTCCTAATGTTGTTACCCAGGGACAGTTCTGCCTTCCAGTAGACTAGGTGAAGCTTATGAATAAGGAAGTGTTTTATAGCACACAGTCATTCAAGGTATTAATCTGCAGACAATAGGGACCGATCAGATTTACTGGAGGGAAGGATTAGAGACTTGAACACCAGGAACGCTGTCAATTCTATTGCTTTTAAGCTTTGTTATGCAACTGAGATTGGGCTACTGCATAGGGAGATGTGAGTTGGTATGGTTTCTGTGTTTCTAAGGTAAACGTGAAATATCCTGTTCATTTGTGTATCTTGTTCTCCCAAGGGGAGACGGTAAAGGGAGTGGAGAACAGACCTGGGTCAAATACAGCAGGTCTGGAGGTGTGCTTCATTTAGCTTGACCAGCATGCAGGTGTGGGCAGTTTGGCACTATTCCATTGGTTCCATTGTACCAAGTCATTCTACGTTAGGTTTGATTTGCTGCCATTCGCTGCACATGTGTCAGCATCCTTGCATTTCAATGAATAAGCAGAAATCATCTAGATTCCTAATTTCCCCCTATTGAATTATTGATCAATGAAGCACTGAACAATTCGTTGATATTAATTAGAAACGTATTGTCTTTGTACTGGTTGAAGTGTATGTTCAGTTATCTTAATAATCATTTGTGCTTACTATGTATTTTTCCTATGCAATTTCTAATTGTAAAGCAACGTTTTTGCATGCTGTTGTTTGTTTGGTCTAGAAAACTAGGAAACTGTGGTGCTAGAAGGGATGTTAGCAAAGTATTGGTATCTGTTGTGATGAAACTGTGGTGCTAGAAGGGATGTTAGCAAAGTATTGGTATCTGTTGTGATGAAACTGTGTTGCTAGAAGGGATGTTAGCAAAGTATTGGTATCTGTTGTGATTTCATCTTCCATATTAGAGGAGCTGTAAGGCAGAGATTGAATGGGAAAGAAGACTACATTAACTGTGCTATGTAAATCCCAGAAGGAAATACGGTTCAGGAATTAATCAACTGTTAAATAATAATACAGAATAGTTTACTGTCTGTATTGTGATGGCTATAGGAGAGAGAGAGAGACAGAGAGAGAGAGTGCAATCACAGCAGCAAGATTTGTGACCTGTTGCCACAAGAAAAGGGAAACCAGTGAAGAACAAACACCATTGTAAATTCAACCCATATTTATGTTGATTTATTTTCCCTTTTGTACTTTAACTATTTGCACATCATTACAACACTGTATATATACATAATATGACATTTGAAATGTATTTTATTTTGGAACTTTTGTGAGTGTAATATTTACTGTTAATTTTTTATTGTTTATTTCACTTTTGTTTATTATCTATTTCACTTGCTTTGGCAATGTAAACATATGTTTCCCATGCCAACAAAGCCCTTAAATTGAATTGAATTGAGACTACTACTACTACTACTACTACTACTACTATTATTATTGATGCCTTATTGCTTTTGGTCCCACCATTTTTTGTTATATGTATACTTTGACAATGTAAGTAATTTAACTTGCCATGTCAATAAAGTCTACTGAATTGAATTGAGAGAGTGAGAGAGACAGGGAGAGAGAAGGACATTATCTGTTCTACCTGATAATGAATTGCACCCACCTGGTGTCCCAGGTCTAAATCAGTCCCTGATTAGAGGGGAAGAATGAAAACATGCAGTGGAACTGGTTTGGAGGTCCAGAGTTGGAGTTTGAAAGGTTCTAGAATATAGCCTCCACTCCACAGTGTTCTGTCTCCAAACAGTGAGTTAGCACACAGGTAAAGCCTGATATGAACATCTCTGCATGATACAGCGGCATTAGACAGTCCCCACTATACTACAGTGCCTTCACAAAGTATTCATACCCCTTGACTTATTCCACATGCTGTTGTTGTTACAGCCTGAATTCAAAATGGATTCAATAGATTTTCTCACCCATCTACACACAATACCCCATAATGACAAAGTGAAAACATGTTTTTACGAAATGTTTGAAAATATGTTGAAAATTAAATACAGAAATATTTCATTTACATAAGTATATACACAAATTATTTAAGCTCTGTCAAGTTGTATGTTGATCATAGCCATTTTCAAGTCTTGCCATATAATTGTTTTCGTCATTGTAAAACCTCCCTTCTCTGTGTTTGAAATTCACTGCTCGGGGACTCCCGAGTGGCGCAGCGGTCTAAGGTGTCACTACAGACCCGGGTTCGATCCCAGCCTGGTGTCACAACCGGCTGTGATCGGGAGTCCCATAGGGCGGCGCACAATTGGCACAGCGTCGTCCGGGTTAGGGGAGGGTTTGGCCGGGGAGGCTTTACTTGGCTCATCGCGCTCTAGCGACTCCTTGTGGCGGGCTGGGTGCCTGCAGGCTGAATTCGGTCGTCAGTTGAACAGCGTTTCCTTCGACACATTGGTGCGGCTGGCTTCCGGGTTAAGCGGGCGGGTGTTAAGAAGCGCGGTTTGGTGAGTCATGTTTCGGAGGACGCGTGACTAGACCTTCGCCTCCCAAGCCCGTTGGGTGTTGCAGCGATGAGACAAGATTGAAATTGGGGAGAAAAAATAATGTAAAAAATCACAGCTCAACTGAGATAATTATATGTGTGGGGTACAGAGATGAGGTAGTATTCCAAAATCATGATAAACACTATTATTGCACACGGAGTAAGTCCATGCAACTTATTATGTGACTTGTTAAGCACATTTTTACTCATGAACTTCTTTAGGTTTACCATAAGAAAGGGGTTAAATACTTATGGACTCAAGACATTTCAGCTTTTCATTTTTTATTAATTAGTAAACATTTCTAACTACATATTCCACTTTGACATAATTGGGGAATTGTGTGTAGGCCAGTGACACAAAATAATTGTTCTATCCATTTTCAATTCAGGCTGTAACACAACAAAATGTGGACAAAGTCAAGGGGTGTGAACACTTTCTAAAGGTATATAGACTTCATAGCTACTTTTCTTTACCTTAAGACACAAATCTAAACTGACCACGCACCACTCATCTCTTCCCTGGTCCCCCAGACCTAAATTAGCCTTTGTCCTGGCCTAAAAACCCTTTCTATGGAGATGTTCCATTAAGAATAAGGACTCAATGACTAGGCTTAATCAAGGACTATGCTTAATCTGGGTCTGGGAAACCTGCCCCAAAAATATAGGCAGCATATTATCTCCAGTTCTGAATGGTTGCATGTTCTAAAGTAGAACAGAAACAAGCACCCCTGTCTGTGGTGAATTAATCTCACATGCTGTATTTTACCACAGTATCATTCCATCTCCATACACCGTCCACCTGTCAGTCACACCCTAACCGGTCAGTCACACCCTAACCGGTCAGTCACACCCTTACCTGTCAGTCACACCCTAACCGGTCAGTCACACCCTAACCGGTCAGTCACACCCTTACCTGTCAGTCACACCCTAACCGGTCAGTCACACCCTTACCTGTCAGTCACACCCTTACCTGTCAGTCACACCCTTACCTGTCAGTCACACCCTAACCGGTCAGTCACACCCTTACCTGTCAGTCACACCCTAACCGGTCAGTCACACCCTTATCTGTCAGTCACACCCTTACCTGTCAGTCACACCCTAACCGGTCAGTCACACCCTTATCTGTCAGTCACACCCTTATCTGTCAGTCACACCCTAACCGGTCAGTCACACCCTTATGTATGAGTACACACCAAACCAAAACTAAGTGCCTTTGTGCCAAGCTTTTCTGAAAACTCTTCATAATACAGAGATAGTAATACACTGAGGAAGAGATTAATTGATAGCAGAATACAGGAAGCCTATCAGGCATTGTTTCAACCAATGACACATTGACGCAGCAGGTAGCTTAGTGGTTAAGAGCGTTGTGCCAGTAACTGAAAGGTCGCTGGTTCTAATCCCCGAGCTGACTAGGTGAAAAATCTGTTGATGTGCTCTTGAGCAAGGCTCCTGTAAGTCGCTCTGGATAAGAGCGTCTGCTAAATGACTAAAATGTAAAATTGACGTTTTGACATGAAATCTCTCAAAGTCACACAGGGGCTATTTCACACTTTGATGGCATCAGGGATTGTAGATAGTTTCACATACTGTATCTTCAGAAAGTATTCACACCCCTGTACTTTTTCCACATTTTGTTGTGTTACAGCCTAAATTTAAAATTGATTACATTTGAGATTGTGTGTCACTGTCCAACACCCAATACCCTATAATGTCAAAGTGGAATTATGTTAAAACAATTTTTTTTACTAATTAATTATAAATGTAAAGATGAAATGTCTATAAGTAAGTATTCAACCCCTTTGTTATGGCATGCTTAAATACGTTCAGGAGTAAAGATGTGCTCAACAAGTCACATTATACGTTGCATGGACTCACTCTGTGTGCAATAATAGTGTTTAACATGGCATTGTCAGGTGGAATCCAACCCATGTCACCATACATAATAATAATATGCCATTTAGCAGACACTTTTATCCAAAGCGACTTACAGTCATGTGTCCATTTATTTTTGTGTATGGGTGGTCCCGGGAATCGAAACCACTACCTTGGCGTTACAAGCGCCGTGCTCTACCAGTTGAGCTACAGAGGACCACACATTAGATACCGGCATACACTCTAGAGATTGAAAGCATTGACGGGAAAGTGTGCGGCACTGTTACTGTTACAGTACTTCTGTACTGCGATTGGAGTGTCCGCCCTGACATTGGAAGGTTGGGAGTTCGATCCCCGGCAGAGTCATATCAAAGACTGTAAAAATGGGACCCGGTGCGTCTCTGCTTGGCACTTAGCATTAGGAGATAGATTGGCCACTCCTTGACCCGTCCCTCCAGGATTTTGACATTCTGCATAAAACTGTCTGATCATGTCAAAAAAAAAAATCCCCCGTTAGCAAATTTCCGTAACAAATTGGACAAAAATTATTGCAAATTGTCCTGCAAAATGTAAGATTTGACGCAGCATATATCACAAAGAATGACGCGAAATTCTGGAGGGACTACTTGTAATGCCGAACATGTATGGTATGCCAATGAGTGGCAAGGAGTGGAATGTTAGGGCAAACAGACAGGACTGTCCAGAATATAAATATTTTGTTTCCATGTGACTTGTTGCATAGCATGTTATGGTCGCAAGCAACTGATTGTATAACATTCCAACTGATTGTATAACATTTAAGTGAGTGAACAATGCCTGTTCCAGTAAACGCTGCCGAAATACCGTTTCCCGTAAACGATGTCAATAGATTCAAACGATTGACATCGCTTACACGAACAGGTATTTTGACAGCACACTGGAACAGGTTCTTCCTTGTGCATCCAAGAATAGAAAAGGTTTTGAAGTGTGAATTATTGCAGTCAAAGCTTGTCATGTTGGCTATGAGGCGATTGAATCCGCATAGGCTTTTTTCGTGAGAGAATTGCTCGTATATCTGGAATTTGTAGGCCTACCTGTGTCGAGTTCGTTAGGGCAAAACATTAAAACTACAATATAGGACCACAATGAATGCAAGTGTTTTTTTTATATAATTGTACACATTTAGTACACCATAATATTAACAAAGTTACCTTTAGCGATGAAGCTCTCCATCATTTCCTTTAACTTTTGGAGGTCCAGCTCCTGAACAACCTGATCTCAGGGCAATTCAAATGAGTTGGGAGGTTTTTCTGTATCCCCCCCCATTTAGTATGATTTGTAACTTTACGTTACCGTGTAGACACGATCCCCTCTCTTGAATTGGTCAGCCATTAATTTCTGGAAATGGGTCAAAATTCTCTTAAGGATCAGTGGTACAATTCAATGTCCATGTGGGCTGTGTTACGTAGGTAAAACCTCTCGTTCTCTCAAACAGAGAATTAGTGAACATAAACGTTTTATCACGACAGCGATTATCCAGTCGCAGTACATTTTAATGACCAAAAGCGTGACATTTCTACCTTTCAGATTTTGTGGCAGAGAGAAAGTCAAGATATATCATATGGTGGAGGGGATATAAATAATACTATGAGCAAAAGAGAATGTTTGGGGATTTTCAGCCTCTAGACATTATTCCCAAAAGGTCTTAATGATGAAATGCCCGTTATGTATGTTGTGTTGTAAATGAGAACATGAACAAATGCCACCGCTTCAGACGACTCTTGACGTTTTTTCTTGCACTGTACCCAATGATTTATGAAAACGTGTGGTTTTACATACGTCTTTAATGTGCTTTATGTACACTTGATTAGAATACTAATTAAATGTACATTTTTATATTTGGTAACGCCTGTTTATTTTCCCTCGACTCCAACCCCATTCGATGCATTGAACGGATGTGGGTGGAGCAATGTCTACACAGGGGTGCAAATGAAAAACACTCTCAAAAGCTCTGACGAACGCCTTGAAAACGATACGTAAAGCTTCAAAAAGAGCAGTGATACTAGCTAGAGCAGTGATACTAGAGAGCAGTGATACTAGAGAGCAGTGATACTAGAGAGCAGTGATACTAGCTAGAGCAGTGATACTAGAGAGCAGTGATACTAGCTAGAGCAGTGATACTAGAGAACAGTGATACTAGAGAACAGCGATGCTAGCTAGAGCAGTGATACTAGCTAGAGCAGTGATACTAGAGAGCAGTGATACTAGCTAGAGCAGTGATACTAGAGAGCAGTGATACTAGCTAGAGCAGTGATACTAGAGAACAGTGATACTAGAGAACAGCGATGCTAGCTAGAGCAGTGATACTAGCTAGAGCAGTGATACTAGAGAGCAGTGATACTAGAGAGCAGTGATACTTGAGAGCAGTGATACTAGAGAACAGTGATACTAGAGAGCAGTGATACTAGAGAGCAGTGATACTAGAGAGTAGTGATACTAGAGAGCAGTGAGACTAGAGAGCAGTGATACTAGAGAGCAGTGATACTAGAGAGCAGTGATACTAGAGAGTAGTGATACTAGAGAGCAGTGATACTAGAGAGCAGTGATACTTGAGAGCAGTGATACTAGAGAGCAGTGATACTAGAGAGCAGTGATACTAGAGAGCAGTGATACTAGAGAGTAGTGATACTAGAGAGCAGTGATACTAGAGAACAGTGATACTAGAGAGTAGTGATACTAGAGAGCAGTGATACTAGAGAACAGTGATACTAGCTAGAGCAGTGATACTAGAGAGCAGTGATACTAGAAAGCAGTGATACTAGAGAGCAGTGATACTAGAGAGTAGTGATACTAGAGAACAGTGATACTAGCTAGAGCAGTGATACTAGCTAGAGCAGTGATACTAGAGAGCAGTGATACTAGCTAGAGCAGTGATACTAGAGAGCAGTCATACTAGAGAGCAGTGATACTAGAGAGCAGTGATACTAGAGAGTAGTGATACTAGAGAGCAGTGATACTAGAGAACAGTGATACTAGCTAGAGCAGTGATACTAGAGAGCAGTGATACTAGAAAGCAGTGATACTAGAAAGCAGTGATACTAGAGAGCAGTGATACTAGAGAGCAGTGATACTAGAGAGCAGTGATACTAGAGAGCAGTGATACTAGAGAGTAGTGATACTAGAGAGCAGTGATACTAGAGAACAGTGATACTAGAGAGTAGTGATACTAGAGAGCAGTGATACTAGAGAACAGTGATACTAGCTAGAGCAGTGATACTAGAGAACAGTGATACTAGAGAACAGTGATACTAGAGAGCAGTGATACTAGCTAGAGCAGTGATACTAGAGAACAGTGATACTAGAGAACACTGATACTAGAGAGCAGTGATACTAGCTAGAGCAGTGATACTAGAGAACAGTGATACTAGAGAGCAGTGATACTAGAGAGCAGTGATACTAGCTAGAGCAGTGATACTAGAGAGCAGTGATACTAGAGAGCAGTGATACTAGAGAGCAGTGATACTAGCTAGAGCAGTGATACTAGAGAACAGTGATACTAGCTAGAGCAGTGATACTAGCTAGAGCAGTGATACTAGAGAGCAGTGATACTAGCTAGAGCAGTGATACTAGAGAGCAGTCATACTAGAGAGCAGTGATACTAGAGAGCAGTGATACTAGAGAACAGTGATACTAGAAAGCAGTGAAACTAGAGAGCAGTGATACTAGAGAGCAGTGATACTAGCTAGAGCAGTGATACTAGCTAGAGCAGTGATACTAGAGAGCAGTGATACTAGAGAGCAGTGATACTAGAGAGCAGTGATACTAGAGAGCAGTGATACTAGAGAGCAGTGATACTAGAGAGCAGTGATACTAGAGAGCAGTGATACTAGCTAGAGCAGTGATACTAGAGAGCAGTGATACTAGAGAGCAGTGATACTAGAGAGCAGTGATACTAGCTAGAGAAGTGATACTACAGAGCAGTGATACTACAGAGCAGTGATACTAGAGAGCAGTGATACTAGAGAGCAGTGATACTACCTAGAGCAGTGATACTAGAGAGCAGTGATACTAGAGAACAGTGATACTAGAGAACAGTGATACTAGCTAGAGCAGTGATGCTACAGAGCAGTGATATAGCTATAGCAGTGATACTAGAGAGCAGTGATACTAGAAAGCAGTGATACTAGCTAGAGCAGTGATACTAGAGAGCAGTGATACTAGCTAGAGCAGTTATACTAGAGAGCAGTGATACTAGAGAGCAGTGATACTAGCTAGAGCAGTGATACTAGCTAGAGCAGTGATACTAGAGAGCAGTGATAATAGAGAGCAGTGATACTAGCTAGAGCAGTGATACTAGAGAGCAGTGATACTAGCTAGAGCAGTGATACTAGAGAGCAGTGATACTAGCAAGAGCAGTGATACTATCAATCAATCAATCAATCAATTTTATTTTATATAGCCCTTCTTACATCAGCTAATATCTCGAAGTGCTGTACAGAAACCCAGCCTAAAACCCCAAACAGCTAGTAATGCAGGTGTAGAAGCACGGTGGCTAGGAAAAACTCCCTAGAAAGGCGAAAACCTAGGAAGAAACCTAGAGAGGAACCAGGCTATGAGGGGTGGCCAGTCCTCTTCTGGCTGTGCCGGGTGGAGATTATAACAGAACCATGCCAAGATGTTCAAAAATGTTCATAAGTGACAAGCATGGTCAAATAATAATCAGGAATAAATCTCAGTTGGCTTTTCATAGCCGATCATTAAGAGTTGAAAACAGCAGGTCTGGGACAGGTAGGGGTTCCATAACCGCAGGCAGAACAGTTGAAACTGGAATAGCAGCAAGGCCAGGCGGACTGGGGACAGCAAGGAGTCACCACGGCCGGTAGTCCCGACGTATGGTCCTAGGGCTCAGGTCTCTCAGTTGGCTTTTCATAGCCGATCATTAAAGAGTTGAAAACAGCAGGTCTGGGACAGGTAGGGGTTTCGTAGCCGCAGGCAGAACAGTTGAAACTGGAATAGCAGCAGGGCCAGGCGGACTGGGGACAGCAAGGTGTCATCATGCCCGGTAGTCCTGACGTATGGTCCTAGGGCTCAGGTTCTCAGAGAGAAAGAGAGAACGAGAGAATTAGAGAGAGCATACTTAAATTCACACAGGACACTGGATAAGACAGGAGAAGTACTCCAGGTATAACCAACTAACCCCAGCCCCCCGACACATAAACTACTGCAGCATAAATACTGGAGGCTGAGACAGGAGCGGTCCGGAGACACTGTGGCCCCATCCGAAGAAACCCCCGGACAGGGCCAAACAGGAAGGATATAACCCCACCCACTCCGCCAAAGCACAGCCCCCGCACCACTAGAGGGATATCCCCAACCACCAACTTACAATCCTGAGACAAGGCCGAGTATAGCCCACAGAGGTCTCCACCACAGCACAAACCAAGGGGGGGGTGCCAACCCAGACAGGAAGATCACGTCAGTAACTCAACCCACTCAAGTGACGCACCCCTCCCAGGGACGGCATGAAAGAGCACCAGCAAGCCAGTGACTCAGCCCCTGCAACAGGGTTAGAGGCAGAGAACCCCAGTGGAGAGGGGAACCGGCCCGGCAGAGACAGCAAGGGCTGTTCGTTGCTCCAGCCTTTCCGTTCACCTTCACACTCCTGGGCCAGACTACACTCAATCATATGACCTACTGAAGAGATAAGTCCAACACCCAATACCCTATAATGTCAAAGTGGAATTATGTTAAAACAATTTTTTTTACTAATTAATTATAAATGTAAAGATGAAATGTCTATAAGTAAGTATTCAACCCCTTTGTTATGGCATGCTTAAATACGTTCAGGAGTAAAGATGTGCTCAACAAGTCACATTATACGTTGCATGGACTCACTCTGTGTGCAATAATAGTGTTTAACATGGCATTGTCAGGTGGAATCCAACCCATGTCACCATACATAATAATAATATGCCATTTAGCAGACACTTTTATCCAAAGCGACTTACAGTCATGTGTCCATTTATTTTTGTGTATGGGTGGTCCCGGGAATCGAAACCACTACCTTGGCGTTACAAGCGCCGTGCTCTACCAGTTGAGCTACAGAGGACCACACATTAGATACCGGCATACACTCTAGAGATTGAAAGCATTGACGGGAAAGTGTGCGGCACTGTTACTGTTACAGTACTTCTGTACTGCGATTGGAGTGTCCGCCCTGACATTGGAAGGTTGGGAGTTCGATCCCCGGCAGAGTCATATCAAAGACTGTAAAAATGGGACCCGGTGCGTCTCTGCTTGGCACTTAGCATTAGGAGATAGATTGGCCACTCCTTGACCCGTCCCTCCAGGATTTTGACATTCTGCATAAAACTGTCTGATCATGTCAAAAAAAAAAATCCCCCGTTAGCAAATTTCCGTAACAAATTGGACAAAAATTATTGCAAATTGTCCTGCAAAATGTAAGATTTGACGCAGCATATATCACAAAGAATGACGCGAAATTCTGGAGGGACTACTTGTAATGCCGAACATGTATGGTATGCCAATGAGTGGCAAGGAGTGGAATGTTAGGGCAAACAGACAGGACTGTCCAGAATATAAATATTTTGTTTCCATGTGACTTGTTGCATAGCATGTTATGGTCGCAAGCAACTGATTGTATAACATTCCAACTGATTGTATAACATTTAAGTGAGTGAACAATGCCTGTTCCAGTAAACGCTGCCGAAATACCGTTTCCCGTAAACGATGTCAATAGATTCAAACGATTGACATCGCTTACACGAACAGGTATTTTGACAGCACACTGGAACAGGTTCTTCCTTGTGCATCCAAGAATAGAAAAGGTTTTGAAGTGTGAATTATTGCAGTCAAAGCTTGTCATGTTGGCTATGAGGCGATTGAATCCGCATAGGCTTTTTTCGTGAGAGAATTGCTCGTATATCTGGAATTTGTAGGCCTACCTGTGTCGAGTTCGTTAGGGCAAAACATTAAAACTACAATATAGGACCACAATGAATGCAAGTGTTTTTTTTATATAATTGTACACATTTAGTACACCATAATATTAACAAAGTTACCTTTAGCGATGAAGCTCTCCATCATTTCCTTTAACTTTTGGAGGTCCAGCTCCTGAACAACCTGATCTCAGGGCAATTCAAATGAGTTGGGAGGTTTTTCTGTATCCCCCCCCATTTAGTATGATTTGTAACTTTACGTTACCGTGTAGACACGATCCCCTCTCTTGAATTGGTCAGCCATTAATTTCTGGAAATGGGTCAAAATTCTCTTAAGGATCAGTGGTACAATTCAATGTCCATGTGGGCTGTGTTACGTAGGTAAAACCTCTCGTTCTCTCAAACAGAGAATTAGTGAACATAAACGTTTTATCACGACAGCGATTATCCAGTCGCAGTACATTTTAATGACCAAAAGCGTGACATTTCTACCTTTCAGATTTTGTGGCAGAGAGAAAGTCAAGATATATCATATGGTGGAGGGGATATAAATAATACTATGAGCAAAAGAGAATGTTTGGGGATTTTCAGCCTCTAGACATTATTCCCAAAAGGTCTTAATGATGAAATGCCCGTTATGTATGTTGTGTTGTAAATGAGAACATGAACAAATGCCACCGCTTCAGACGACTCTTGACGTTTTTTCTTGCACTGTACCCAATGATTTATGAAAACGTGTGGTTTTACATACGTCTTTAATGTGCTTTATGTACACTTGATTAGAATACTAATTAAATGTACATTTTTATATTTGGTAACGCCTGTTTATTTTCCCTCGACTCCAACCCCATTCGATGCATTGAACGGATGTGGGTGGAGCAATGTCTACACAGGGGTGCAAATGAAAAACACTCTCAAAAGCTCTGACGAACGCCTTGAAAACGATACGTAAAGCTTCAAAAAGAGCAGTGATACTAGCTAGAGCAGTGATACTAGAGAGCAGTGATACTAGAGAGCAGTGATACTAGAGAGCAGTGATACTAGCTAGAGCAGTGATACTAGAGAGCAGTGATACTAGCTAGAGCAGTGATACTAGAGAACAGTGATACTAGAGAACAGCGATGCTAGCTAGAGCAGTGATACTAGCTAGAGCAGTGATACTAGAGAGCAGTGATACTAGCTAGAGCAGTGATACTAGAGAGCAGTGATACTAGCTAGAGCAGTGATACTAGAGAACAGTGATACTAGAGAACAGCGATGCTAGCTAGAGCAGTGATACTAGCTAGAGCAGTGATACTAGAGAGCAGTGATACTAGAGAGCAGTGATACTTGAGAGCAGTGATACTAGAGAACAGTGATACTAGAGAGCAGTGATACTAGAGAGCAGTGATACTAGAGAGTAGTGATACTAGAGAGCAGTGAGACTAGAGAGCAGTGATACTAGAGAGCAGTGATACTAGAGAGCAGTGATACTAGAGAGTAGTGATACTAGAGAGCAGTGATACTAGAGAGCAGTGATACTTGAGAGCAGTGATACTAGAGAGCAGTGATACTAGAGAGCAGTGATACTAGAGAGCAGTGATACTAGAGAGTAGTGATACTAGAGAGCAGTGATACTAGAGAACAGTGATACTAGAGAGTAGTGATACTAGAGAGCAGTGATACTAGAGAACAGTGATACTAGCTAGAGCAGTGATACTAGAGAGCAGTGATACTAGAAAGCAGTGATACTAGAGAGCAGTGATACTAGAGAGTAGTGATACTAGAGAACAGTGATACTAGCTAGAGCAGTGATACTAGCTAGAGCAGTGATACTAGAGAGCAGTGATACTAGCTAGAGCAGTGATACTAGAGAGCAGTCATACTAGAGAGCAGTGATACTAGAGAGCAGTGATACTAGAGAGTAGTGATACTAGAGAGCAGTGATACTAGAGAACAGTGATACTAGCTAGAGCAGTGATACTAGAGAGCAGTGATACTAGAAAGCAGTGATACTAGAAAGCAGTGATACTAGAGAGCAGTGATACTAGAGAGCAGTGATACTAGAGAGCAGTGATACTAGAGAGCAGTGATACTAGAGAGTAGTGATACTAGAGAGCAGTGATACTAGAGAACAGTGATACTAGAGAGTAGTGATACTAGAGAGCAGTGATACTAGAGAACAGTGATACTAGCTAGAGCAGTGATACTAGAGAACAGTGATACTAGAGAACAGTGATACTAGAGAGCAGTGATACTAGCTAGAGCAGTGATACTAGAGAACAGTGATACTAGAGAACACTGATACTAGAGAGCAGTGATACTAGCTAGAGCAGTGATACTAGAGAACAGTGATACTAGAGAGCAGTGATACTAGAGAGCAGTGATACTAGCTAGAGCAGTGATACTAGAGAGCAGTGATACTAGAGAGCAGTGATACTAGAGAGCAGTGATACTAGCTAGAGCAGTGATACTAGAGAACAGTGATACTAGCTAGAGCAGTGATACTAGCTAGAGCAGTGATACTAGAGAGCAGTGATACTAGCTAGAGCAGTGATACTAGAGAGCAGTCATACTAGAGAGCAGTGATACTAGAGAGCAGTGATACTAGAGAACAGTGATACTAGAAAGCAGTGAAACTAGAGAGCAGTGATACTAGAGAGCAGTGATACTAGCTAGAGCAGTGATACTAGCTAGAGCAGTGATACTAGAGAGCAGTGATACTAGAGAGCAGTGATACTAGAGAGCAGTGATACTAGAGAGCAGTGATACTAGAGAGCAGTGATACTAGAGAGCAGTGATACTAGAGAGCAGTGATACTAGCTAGAGCAGTGATACTAGAGAGCAGTGATACTAGAGAGCAGTGATACTAGAGAGCAGTGATACTAGCTAGAGAAGTGATACTACAGAGCAGTGATACTACAGAGCAGTGATACTAGAGAGCAGTGATACTAGAGAGCAGTGATACTACCTAGAGCAGTGATACTAGAGAGCAGTGATACTAGAGAACAGTGATACTAGAGAACAGTGATACTAGCTAGAGCAGTGATGCTACAGAGCAGTGATATAGCTATAGCAGTGATACTAGAGAGCAGTGATACTAGAAAGCAGTGATACTAGCTAGAGCAGTGATACTAGAGAGCAGTGATACTAGCTAGAGCAGTTATACTAGAGAGCAGTGATACTAGAGAGCAGTGATACTAGCTAGAGCAGTGATACTAGCTAGAGCAGTGATACTAGAGAGCAGTGATAATAGAGAGCAGTGATACTAGCTAGAGCAGTGATACTAGAGAGCAGTGATACTAGAGAGCAGTGATACTAGCTAGAGCAGTGATACTAGAGAGCAGTGATACTAGCAAGAGCAGTGATACTATCAATCAATCAATCAATCAATTTTATTTTATATAGCCCTTCTTACATCAGCTAATATCTCGAAGTGCTGTACAGAAACCCAGCCTAAAACCCCAAACAGCTAGTAATGCAGGTGTAGAAGCACGGTGGCTAGGAAAAACTCCCTAGAAAGGCGAAAACCTAGGAAGAAACCTAGAGAGGAACCAGGCTATGAGGGGTGGCCAGTCCTCTTCTGGCTGTGCCGGGTGGAGATTATAACAGAACCATGCCAAGATGTTCAAAAATGTTCATAAGTGACAAGCATGGTCAAATAATAATCAGGAATAAATCTCAGTTGGCTTTTCATAGCCGATCATTAAGAGTTGAAAACAGCAGGTCTGGGACAGGTAGGGGTTCCATAACCGCAGGCAGAACAGTTGAAACTGGAATAGCAGCAAGGCCAGGCGGACTGGGGACAGCAAGGAGTCACCACGGCCGGTAGTCCCGACGTATGGTCCTAGGGCTCAGGTCTCTCAGTTGGCTTTTCATAGCCGATCATTAAAGAGTTGAAAACAGCAGGTCTGGGACAGGTAGGGGTTTCGTAGCCGCAGGCAGAACAGTTGAAACTGGAATAGCAGCAGGGCCAGGCGGACTGGGGACAGCAAGGTGTCATCATGCCCGGTAGTCCTGACGTATGGTCCTAGGGCTCAGGTTCTCAGAGAGAAAGAGAGAACGAGAGAATTAGAGAGAGCATACTTAAATTCACACAGGACACTGGATAAGACAGGAGAAGTACTCCAGGTATAACCAACTAACCCCAGCCCCCCGACACATAAACTACTGCAGCATAAATACTGGAGGCTGAGACAGGAGCGGTCCGGAGACACTGTGGCCCCATCCGAAGAAACCCCCGGACAGGGCCAAACAGGAAGGATATAACCCCACCCACTCCGCCAAAGCACAGCCCCCGCACCACTAGAGGGATATCCCCAACCACCAACTTACAATCCTGAGACAAGGCCGAGTATAGCCCACAGAGGTCTCCACCACAGCACAAACCAAGGGGGGGGTGCCAACCCAGACAGGAAGATCACGTCAGTAACTCAACCCACTCAAGTGACGCACCCCTCCCAGGGACGGCATGAAAGAGCACCAGCAAGCCAGTGACTCAGCCCCTGCAACAGGGTTAGAGGCAGAGAACCCCAGTGGAGAGGGGAACCGGCCCGGCAGAGACAGCAAGGGCTGTTCGTTGCTCCAGCCTTTCCGTTCACCTTCACACTCCTGGGCCAGACTACACTCAATCATATGACCTACTGAAGAGATAAGTCTTCAGTAAAGACTTAAAGGTTGAGACCGAGTCTGCGTCTCTCACATGGGTAGGCAGACTGTTCCATAAAAATGGAGATCTATAGGAGAAAGCCCTGCCTCCCGCTGTTTGCTTAGAAATTCTAGGGACAATTAGGAGGCCTGCGTCTTGTGACCGTAGCGTACGTATTGGTATGTACGGCAGGACCAACTCGGAAAGATAGGTAGGAGCAAGCCCATGTAACGCTTTATAGGTTAACAGTAAAACCTTGAAATCAGCCCTTGCCTTAACAGGAAGCCAGTGTAGGGAAGCTAGCACTGGAGTAATATGATCAAATTTCTTGGTTCTAGTCAGGATTCTAGCAGCCGTATTTAGCACTAACTGAAGTTTATTTAGTGCTTTATCCGGGTAGCCGGAAAATAGAGCATTGCAGTAGTCTAACCTAGAAGTAACAAATGCATGGATTAATTTTTCTGCATCATTTTTGGACAGAAAATTTCAGATTTTTGCAATGTTACGTAGATGGAAAAAAGCTGTCCTTGAAACAGTCTTGATATGTTCGTCAAAAGAGAGATCAGGGTCAAGAGTAACGCCGAGGTCCTTCACAGTTTTATTTGAGACGACTTTACAACCATCAAGATGAATTGTCAGATTTAACAGAAGATCTCTTTGTTTCTTGGGACCTAGAACAAGCATCTCTGTTTTGTCCGAGTTTAAAAGTAAAAAGTTTTCAGCCATCCACTTCCTTATGTCTGAAACACAGGCTTCTAGCGAGGGCAATTTTGGGGCTTCACCATGTTTCATTGAAATGTACAGCTGTGTGTCATCCGCATAGCAGTGAAAGTTAACATTATGTTTTCGAATAACATCCCCAAGAGGTAAAATATATAGTGAAAACAATAGTGGTCCTAAAACGGAACCTTGAGGAACACCGAAATGTACAGTTGATTTGTCGGAGGACAGACCATTCACAGAGACAAACTGATATCTTTCCGACAGGTAGGATCTAAACCAGGCCAGAACTTGTCCGTGTAGACCAATTTGGGTTTCCAGTCTCTCCAAAAGAATGTGGTGATCGATGGTGTCAAAGGCAGCACTAAGGTCTAGTAGCACGAGGACAGATGCAGAGCCTCGGTCTGACGCCATTAAAAGGTCATTTACCACCTTCACAAGTGCAGTCTCAGTGCTATGATGGGGTCTAAAACCAGACTGAAGCATTTCGTATACATTGTTTGTCTTCAGAAAGGCAGTGAGTTGCTGCGCAACAGCTTTTTCTAAAATTTTTGAGAGGAATGGAAGATTCGATATAGGCCGATAGTTTTTTATATTTTCCGGGTCAAGGTTTGGCTTTTTCAAGAGAGGCTTTATCACTGCCACTTTTAGTGAGTTTGGTACACATCCGGTGGATAGAGAGCTGTTTATTATGTTCAACATAGGAGGGCCAAGCACAGGAAGCAGCTCCTTCAGCAGTTTAGTAGGAATAGGATCCAGTATGCAGCTTGAAGGTTTAGAGGCCATGATTATTTTCATCATTGTGTCAAGAGATATAGTACTAAAACACTTAAGTGTCTCTCCCGATCCCAGGCCCTCGCAGAGCTGTGCAGATCCAGGACAGCTAAGCCCTGGAGGAATACGCAGATTCAAAGAGGAGTCCGTAATTTGCTTTCTAATGGTCATGATCTTTTCCTCAAAGAAGTTCATGAATTTATCACTGCTGAAGTGAAAGCCATCCTCTCTTGGGGAATGCTGCTTTTTAGTTAGCTTTGCAACAGTATCAAAAAGAAATTTTGGATTGTTCTTATTTTCCTCAATTAAGTTGGAAAAGTAGGATGATCGAGCAGCAGTGAGGGCTCTTCGGTACTGCACGGTACTGTCTTTCCAAGCTAGTCGGAAGACTTCCAGTTTGGTGTGGCGCCATTTCCGTTCCAATTTCCTGGAAGCTTGCTTCAAAGCTCGGGTATTTTCTGTATACCAGGGAGCTAGTTTCTTATGACAAATGTTTTTCGTTTTTAGGGGTGCAACTGCATCTAGGGTATTGCGCAAGGTTAAATTGAGTTCCTCAGTTAAGTGGTTAACTGATTTTTGTCCTCTGACGTCCTTGGGTAGGCAGAAGGAGTCTGGAAGGGCATCAATGAATTTTTGTGTTGTTTGAGAATTTATAGCACGACTTTTGATGCTCCTTGGTTGGGGTCTGAGCAGATTATTTGTTGCGATTGCAAATGTAATAAAATGGTGGTCCGATAGTCCAGGATTTTGTGGAAAAACATTAAGATCTACAACATTTATTCCATGGGACAAAACTAGGTCCAGAGTATGACTGTGGCAGTGAGTAGGTCCAGAGACATGTTGGACAAAACCCACTGAGTCGATAATGGCTCCGAAATACTTTTGGAGTGGGTCTGTGGACTTCTCCATGTGAATATTAAAATCACCAAAAATTAGAATATGATCTGCTATGACTACAAGGTCTGATAGGAATTCAGGAAACTCAGAGAGGAACGCTGTATATGGCCCAGGAGGCCTGTAAACAGTAGCTATAAAAAGTGATTGAGTAGGCTGCATAGATTTCATGACTAGAAGCTCAAAAGATGAAAACGCCATTTTTTTTTTTGTAAATTGAAATTTGCTATCGTAAATGTTAGCAACACCTCCGCCTTTGCGGGATGCACGGGGAATATGGTCACTAGTGTAACCAGGAGGTGAGGCCTCATTTAACACAGCAAATTCATCAGGCTTAAGCCATGTTTCAGTCAGGCCAATCACATCAAGATTATGATCAGTGATTAGTTCATTGACTATGACTGCCTTTGAAGTGAGGGATCTAACATTAAGTAACCCTATTTTGAGATGTGAGGTATCACGATCTCTTTCAATAATGGCAGGAATGGAGGAGGTCTTTATCCTAATAAGATTGCTAGGGTGAACACCGCCATGTTTAGTTTTGCCCAACCTAGGTCGAGGCACAGACACAGTCTCAATGGGCATGGCTGAGCTGACTACACTGACTGTGCTATTGGCAGACTCCACTAAGCTGGCAGGTTGGCTAACAGCCTGCTGCCTGGCCTGCACCCTATTTCACTGTGGGGCTAGAGGAGTTAGAGCCCTATCTATGTTGGTAGATAAGAGGAGAGCACCCCTCCAGCTAGGATGGAGTCCGTCACTCCTCAGCAGGTCAGGCTTGGTCCTGTTTGTGGGTGAGTCCCAGAAAGAGGGCCAATTATCCACAAATGTTATCTTTTGGGAGGGGCAGAAAACAGTTTTCAACCAGCGATTAAGTGCTGAGACTCTGCTGTAGAGCTCGTCACTTCCCCTAACTGGGAGGGGGCCAGAGACAATTACTCGATGCCGACACATCTTTCTAGCTGATTTACACGCTGAAGCTATGTTGCACTTGGTGACCTCTGACTGTTTCATCCTAACATCGTTGGTGCCGACGTGGATAACAATATCTCTATACTCTCTACACTCGCCAGTTTTAGCTTTAGCCAGCACCATCTTTAGATTAGCCTTAACGTCGGTAGCCCTGCCCCCTGGTAAACAGTGTATGATCGCTGGGTGATTCGTTTTAAGTCTAATACTGCGGGTAATGGAGTCGCCAATGACTAGGGTTTTCAATTTGTCAGAGCTAATGGTGGGAGCCTTCGGCGTCTCAGACCCCGTAACGGGAGGAGTAGAGACTAGAGAAGACTCAGACTCAGACTCCGACTCGCTACATAATGGGGAAAACCGGTTGAAGGTTTCTGTCGGCTGAATGAGCGACACCGGTTGAGCATTCCAACAGTATTTCCCTCCAGAAGCCATGAGAAAGTTGTCCGGCTGCAGGGACTGTGCGGGGGGATTTATACTAACGTTACTGTCTGTACTTACTGGTGGCACAGACGCTGTTTCTTCCTTTCCTACACTGAGATTACCCTTGCCTAACGATTGCGTCTGAAGCTGGGCTTGTAGCACAGCTATTTTCGCCGTAAGGCGATCGTTCTCCTGTATATTATGAGTACAGCGACTGCAATTAGAAGACATCATGTTAATGTTACTACTTAGCTTCGGCTGTTGAAGATGTTGATGAACCATGTCCAGATAAAGCGTCCGGAGTGAAAAAGTTGAATAAGGGAAAAAAGTTGCGATGGAAAAAAGGAAAATAACGTAAAGTTGGCAGCTAAAACGCACAGGAAAATGACTCTTCTGTCTCGGGATAAACGTCCGGGGTGAAAAAGTTTAACGAAAAAAGATGAGTGAGGACAAAACTAAAAAGTTAGTAAATTTGTTGAACACAAAGATTGATTAAACGTTTATTAAAAGTAAAACGTGAATAGTTTACTAGCTAGAGCAGTGATACTAGAGAGCAGTGATACTAGCTAGAGCAGTGATACTAGAGAGCAGTGATACTAGCTAGAGCAGTGATACTAGAGAGCAGTGATACTAGAGAGCAGTGATACTAGCTAGAACAGAGATACTAGAGAACAGTGATACTAGCAAGAGCACTGATACTAGAGAGCAGTGATACTAGAGAACAGTGATACTAGAGAGCAGTGATACTAGCTAGAGCAGTGATACTAGAGAGCAGTGATACTAGAGAACAGTGATACTAGCTAGAGAAGTGATACTATCTAGAGAAGTGATACTTGAGAGTAGTGATACTAGAGAGCAGTGATATTAGAGAACAGTGATACTAGAGAACAGTGATACTAGAGAGCAGTGATACTAGAGAGCAGTGATACTAGAGAACAGTGATACTAGAGAGCAGTGATACTAGCTAGAGCAGTGATACTAGAGAGCAGTCATACTAGAGAGCAGTGATACTAGAGAGCAGTGATACTAGCTAGAGCAGTGATACTAGAGAGCAGTGATACTAGAAAGCAGTGATACTAGAGAACAGTGATACTAGAGAGCAGTGATACTAGCTAGAGCAGTGATACTAGAGAGCAGTGATACTAGAGAGTAGTGATACTAGAGAGCAGTGATACTAGCTAGAGAAGTGATACTACAGAGCAGTGATACTACAGAGCAGTGATACTAGAGAGCAGTGATACTAGAGAGCAGTGATACTACCTAGAGCAGTGATACTAGAGAGCAGTGATACTAGAGAACAGTGATACTAGAGAACAGTGATACTAGCTAGAGCAGTGATGCTACAGAGCAGTGATATAGCTATAGCAGTGATACTAGCTAGAGCAGTGATACTAGAGAGCAGTGATACTAGAAAGCAGTGATACTAGCTAGAGCAGTGATACTAGAGAGCAGTGATACTAGCTAGAGCAGTGATACTAGAGAGCAGTGATACTAGAGAGCAGTGATACTAGCTAGAGCAGTGATACTAGCTAGAGCAGTGATACTAGAGAGCAGTGATAATAGAGAGCAGTGATACTAGCTAGAGCAGTGATACTAGAGAGCAGTGATACTAGAGAGCAGTGATACTAGCTAGAGCAGTGATACTAGAGAGCAGTGATACTAGAGAGCAGTGATACTAGCAAGAGCAGTGATACTAGTTAGAGCAGTGATACTAGAGAGCAGTGATACTAGCTAGAGCAGTGATACTAGAGAGCAGTGATACTAGAGAGCAGTGATACTAGCTAGAGCAGTAATACTAGAGAGCAGTGATACTAGAGAGCAGTGATACTAGCTAGAGCAGTGATACTAGAGAGCAGTGATACTAGCTAGAGCAGTGATACTAGAGAGCAGTGATACTAGAGAGCAGTGATACTAGAGAGCAGTGATACTAGAGAGCAGTGATACTAGCTAGAGCAGTGATACTAGAGAGCAGTGATACTAGAGAGCAGTGATACTAGCTAGAGCAGTGATACTAGAGAGCAGTGATACTAGCTAGAGCAGTGATACTAGAGAGCAGTGATACTAGCTAGAGCAGTGATACTAGAGAGCAGTGATACTAGAGAGCAGTGATACTAGAAAGCAGTGATACT
Source organism: Coregonus lavaretus (assembly GCF_964263955.1). Classification (NCBI taxonomy): domain Eukaryota; kingdom Metazoa; phylum Chordata; class Actinopteri; order Salmoniformes; family Salmonidae; genus Coregonus; species Coregonus lavaretus. The sequence continues at coordinate 170,703 of NW_028162032.1, forward strand.
AGAGAGCAGTGATACTAGAGAGCAGTGATACTAGAGAGCAGTGATACTAGAGAACAGTGATACTAGAGAGCAGTGATACTAGAGAGCAGTGATACTAGAGAACAGTGATACTAGAGAGCAGTGATACTAGCTAGAGCAGTGATACTAGAGAGCAGTCATACTAGAGAGCAGTGATACTAGAGAGCAGTGATACTAGCTAGAGCAGTGATACTAGAGAGCAGTGATACTAGCTAGAGCAGTGATACTAGAGAGCAGTGATACTAGAGAGCAGTGATACTAGCTAGAACAGAGATACTAGAGAACAGTGATACTAGCAAGAGCACTGATACTAGAGAGCAGTGATACTAGAGAACAGTGATACTAGAGAGCAGTGATACTAGCTAGAGCAGTGATACTAGAGAGCAGTGATACTAGAGAACAGTGATACTAGCTAGAGAAGTGATACTATCTAGAGAAGTGATACTTGAGAGTAGTGATACTAGAGAGCAGTGATATTAGAGAACAGTGATACTAGAGAACAGTGATACTAGAGAGCAGTGATACTAGAGAGCAGTGATACTAGAGAGCAGTGATACTAGAGAGCAGTGATACTAGAGAACAGTGATACTAGAGAGCAGTGATACTAGAGAGCAGTGATACTAGAGAACAGTGATACTAGAGAGCAGTGATACTAGCTAGAGCAGTGATACTAGAGAGCAGTCATACTAGAGAGCAGTGATACTAGAGAGCAGTGATACTAGCTAGAGCAGTGATACTAGAGAGCAGTGATACTAGAAAGCAGTGATACTAGAGAACAGTGATACTAGAGAGCAGTGATACTAGCTAGAGCAGTGATACTAGAGAGCAGTGATACTAGAGAGTAGTGATACTAGAGAGCAGTGATACTAGCTAGAGAAGTGATACTACAGAGCAGTGATACTACAGAGCAGTGATACTAGAGAGCAGTGATACTAGAGAGCAGTGATACTACCTAGAGCAGTGATACTAGAGAGCAGTGATACTAGAGAACAGTGATACTAGAGAACAGTGATACTAGCTAGAGCAGTGATGCTACAGAGCAGTGATATAGCTATAGCAGTGATACTAGCTAGAGCAGTGATACTAGAGAGCAGTGATACTAGAAAGCAGTGATACTAGCTAGAGCAGTGATACTAGAGAGCAGTGATACTAGCTAGAGCAGTGATACTAGAGAGCAGTGATACTAGAGAGCAGTGATACTAGAGAGCAGTGATACTAGAGAGCAGTGATACTAGCTAGAGCAGTGATACTAGCTAGAGCAGTGATACTAGAGAGCAGTGATAATAGAGAGCAGTGATACTAGCTAGAGCAGTGATACTAGAGAGCAGTGATACTAGAGAGCAGTGATACTAGCTAGAGCAGTGATACTAGAGAGCAGTGATACTAGAGAGCAGTGATACTAGCAAGAGCAGTGATACTAGTTAGAGCAGTGATACTAGAGAGCAGTGATACTAGCTAGAGCAGTGATACTAGAGAGCAGTGATACTAGAGAGCAGTGATACAAGCTAGAGCAGTAATACTAGAGAGCAGTGATACTAGAGAGCAGTGATACTAGCTAGAGCAGTGATACTAGAGAGCAGTGATACTAGCTAGAGCAGTGATACTAGAGAGCAGTGATACTAGAGAGCAGTGATACTAGAGAGCAGTGATACTAGAGAGCAGTGATACTAGCTAGAGCAGTGATACTAGAGAGCAGTGATACTAGAGAGTAGTGATACTAGAGAGCAGTGATACTAGCTAGAGAAGTGATACTACAGAGCAGTGATACTACAGAGCAGTGATACTAGAGAGCAGTGATACTAGAGAGCAGTGATACTACCTAGAGCAGTGATACTAGAGAGCAGTGATACTAGAGAACAGTGATACTAGAGAACAGTGATACTAGCTAGAGCAGTGATGCTACAGAGCAGTGATATAGCTATAGCAGTGATACTAGCTAGCGCAGTGATACTAGAGAGCAGTGATACTAGAAAGCAGTGATACTAGCTAGAGCAGTGATACTAGAGAGCAGTGATACTAGCTAGAGCAGTGATACTAGAGAGCAGTGATACTAGAGAGCAGTGATACTAGCTAGAGCAGTGATACTAGCTAGAGCAGTGATACTAGAGAGCAGTGATAATAGAGAGCAGTGATACTAGCTAGAGCAGTGATACTAGAGAGCAGTGATACTAGAGAGCAGTGATACTAGCTAGAGCAGTGATACTAGAGAGCAGTGATACTAGAGAGCAGTGATACTAGCAAGAGCAGTGATACTAGTTAGAGCAGTGATACTAGAGAGCAGTGATACTAGCTAGAGCAGTGATACTAGAGAGCAGTGATACTAGAGAGCAGTGATACTAGCTAGAGCAGTAATACTAGAGAGCAGTGATACTAGAGAGCAGTGATACTAGCTAGAGCAGTGATACTAGAGAGCAGTGATACTAGCTAGAGCAGTGATACTAGAGAGCAGTGATACTAGAGAGCAGTGATACTAGAGAGCAGTGATACTAGCTAGAGCAGTGATACTAGAGAGCAGTGATACTAGAGAGCAGTGATACTAGCTAGAGCAGTGATACTAGAGAGCAGTGATACTAGCTAGAGCAGTGATACTAGAGAGCAGTGATACTAGCTAGAGCAGTGATACTAGAGAGCAGTGATACTAGAGAGCAGTGATACTAGAAAGCAGTGATACTAGAGAGCAGTGATACTAGAGAGCAGTGATACTAGAGAGCAGTGATACTAGAGAACAGTGATACTAGAGAGCAGTGATACTAGAGAGCAGTGATACTAGAGAACAGTGATACTAGAGAGCAGTGATACTAGCTAGAGCAGTGATACTAGAGAGCAGTCATACTAGAGAGCAGTGATACTAGAGAGCAGTGATACTAGCTAGAGCAGTGATACTAGAGAGCAGTGATACTAGAAAGCAGTGATACTAGAGAACAGTGAAACTAGAGAGCAGTGATACTAGAGAGCAGTGATACTAGCTAGAGCAGTGATACTAGAGAGCAGTGATACTAGAGAGTAGTGATACTAGAGAGCAGTGATACTAGCTAGAGAAGTGATACTACAGAGCAGTGATACTACAGAGCAGTGATACTAGAGAGCAGTGATACTAGAGAGCAGTGATACTACCTAGAGCAGTGATACTAGAGAGCAGTGATACTAGAGAACAGTGATACTAGAGAACAGTGATACTAGCTAGAGCAGTGATGCTACAGAGCAGTGATATAGCTATAGCAGTGATACTAGAGAGCAGTGATACTAGAAAGCAGTGATACTAGCTAGAGCAGTGATACTAGAGAGCAGTGATACTAGCTAGAGCAGTTATACTAGAGAGCAGTGATACTAGAGAGCAGTGATACTAGCTAGAGCAGTGATACTAGCTAGAGCAGTGATACTAGAGAGCAGTGATAATAGAGAGCAGTGATACTAGCTAGAGCAGTGATACTAGAGAGCAGTGATACTAGAGAGCAGTGATACTAGCTAGAGCAGTGATACTAGAGAGCAGTGATACTAGCAAGAGCAGTGATACTAGCTAGAGCAGTGATACTAGAGAGCAGTGATACTAGCTAGAGCAGTGATACTAGAGAGCAGTGATACTAGCTAGAGCAGTGATACTAGAGAGCAGTGATACTAGAGAACAGTGATACTAGCTAGAACAGAGATACTAGAGAACAGTGATACTAGCAAGAGCACTGATACTAGAGAGCAGTGATACTAGAGAACAGTGATACTAGAGAGCAGTGATACTAGCTAGAGCAGTGATACTAGAGAGCAGTGATACTAGAGAACAGTGATACTAGCTAGAGAAGTGATACTATCTAGAGAAGTGATACTTGAGAGTAGTGATACTAGAGAGCAGTGATATTAGAGAACAGTGATACTAGAGAGCAGTGATACTAGAGAACAGTGATACTAGAGAGCAGTGATACTAGAGAGCAGTGATACTAGAGAGCAGTGATACTAGAGAGCAGTGATACTAGAGAGCAGTGATACTAGAGAGCAGTGATACTAGAGAGCAGTGATACTAGAGAGCAGTGATACTAGAGAACAGTGATACTAGAGAGCAGTGATACTAGAGAGCAGTGATACTAGAGAGCAGTGATACTAGAGAACAGTGATACTAGAGAGCAGTGATACTAGAGAGCAGTGATACTAGAGAACAGTGATACTAGAGAGCAGTGATACTAGCTAGAGCAGTGATACTAGAGAGCAGTCATACTAGAGAGCAGTGATACTAGAGAGCAGTGATACTAGCTAGAGCAGTGATACTAGAGAACAGTGATACTAGAGAGCAGTGATACTAGCTAGAGCAGTGATACTAGAGAGCAGTGATACTAGAGAGCAGTCATACTAGAGAGCAGTGATACTAGAGAGCAGTCATACTAGAGAGCAGTGATACTAGAGAGCAGTGATACTAGCTAGAGCAGTGATACTAGAGAGCAGTGATACTAGAAAGCAGTGATACTAGAGAACAGTGATACTAGAGAGCAGTGATACTAGCTAGACCAATGATACTAGAGAGTAGTGATACTAGAGAGCAGTGATACTAGAGAGCAGTGATGCTAGAGAGCAGTGATACTAGAGAGCAGTGATACTAGCTAGAGCAGTGATACTAGAGAGTAGTGATACTAGAGAGCAGTGATACTAGCTAGAGAAGTGATACTACAGAGCAGTGATACTACAGAGCAGTGATACTAGAGAGCAGTGATACTAAAGAGCAGTGATACTACCTAGAGCAGTGATACTAGAGAGCAGTGATACTAGAGAACAGTGATACTAGAGAACAGTGATACTAGCTAGAGCAGTGATGCTACAGAGCAGTGATATAGCTATAGCAGTGATACTAGCTAGAGCAGTGATACTAGAGAGCAGTGATACTAGAAAGCAGTGATACTAGCTAGAGCAGTGATACTAGAGAGCAGTGATACTAGCTAGAGCAGTGATACTAGAGAGCAGTGATACTAGAGAGCAGTGATACTAGCTAGAGCAGTTATACTAGCTAGAGCAGTGATACTAGAGAGCAGTGATAATAGAGAGCAGTGATACTAGCTAGAGCAGTGATACTAGCTAGAGCAGTGATACTAGAGAGCAGTGATACTAGAGAGCAGTGATACTAGCTAGAGCAGTGATACTAGAGAGCAGTGATACTAGAGAGCAGTGATACTAGCAAGAGCAGTGATACTAGTTAGAGCAGTGATACTAGAGAGCAGTGATACTAGCTAGAGCAGTGATACTAGAGAGCAGTGATACTAGAGAGCAGTGATACTAGCTAGAGCAGTAATACTAGAGAGCAGTGATACTAGAGAGCAGTGATACTAGCTAGAGCAGTGATACTAGAGAGCAGTGATACTAGCTAGAGCAGTGATACTAGAGAGCAGTGATACTAGAGAGCAGTGATACTAGCTAGAGCAGTGATACTAGAGAGCAGTGATACTAGCAAGAGCAGTGATACTAGCTAGAGCAGTGATACTAGAGAGCAGTGATACTAGCTAGAGCAGTGATACTAGAGAGCAGTGATACTAGCTAGAGCAGTGATACTAGAGAGCAGTGATACTAGCTAGAGCAGTGATACTAGAGAGCAGTGATACTAGAGAGCAGTGATACTAGAAAGCAGTGATACTAGAGAGCAGTGATACTAGAGAGCAGTGATACTAGAGAGCAGTGATACTAGAGAGCAGTGATACTAGCTAGACCAGTAATACTAGAGAGCAGTGATACTAGAGAACAGTGATACTAGCTAGAGAAGTGATACTAGAGAGCAGTGATACTAGCTAGAGCAGTGATACTAGAGAGCAGTGATACTAGCTAGAGCAGTGATACTAGCTAGAGCAGTGATACTAGAGAGCAGTGATACTAGAGAGCAGTGATACTAGAGAGCAGTGATACTAGCTAGAGCAGTGATACTTGAGAGCAGTGATACTAGAGAACAGTGATACTAGAGAACAGTGATACTAGCTAGAGCAGTGATGCTACAGAGCAGTGATATAGCTATAGCAGTGATACTAGAGAGCAGTGATACTAGAAAGCAGTGATACTAGCTAGAGCAGTGATACTAGAGAGCAGTGATACTAGCTAGAGCAGTTATACTAGAGAGCAGTGATACTAGAGAGCAGTGATACTAGCTAGAGCAGTGATACTAGCTAGAGCAGTGATACTAGAGAGCAGTGATAATAGAGAGCAGTGATACTAGCTAGAGCAGTGATACTAGAGAGCAGTGATACTAGAGAGCAGTGATACTAGCTAGAGCAGTGATACTAGAGAGCAGTGATACTAGCAAGAGCAGTGATACTAGCTAGAGCAGTGATACTAGAGAGCAGTGATACTAGCTAGAGCAGTGATACTAGAGAGCAGTGATACTAGCTAGAGCAGTGATACTAGAGAGCAGTGATACTAGAGAACAGCGATGCTAGCAAGAGTAGTGATACTAGAGAGCAGTGATACTAGAGAACAGTGATACTAGAGAGCAGTGATACTAGCTAGAGCAGTGATATTAGAGAGCAGTGATACTAGAGAACAGCGATGCTAGCAAGAGTAGTGATACTAGAGAGCAGTGATACTAGAGAGCAGTGATACTAGCTAGAACAGAGATACTAGAGAACAGTGATACTAGCAAGAGCACTGATACTAGAGAGCAGTGATACTAGAGAACAGTGATACTAGAGAGCAGTGATACTAGCTAGAGCAGTGATACTAGAGAGCAGTGATACTAGAGAACAGTGATACTAGCTAGAGAAGTGATACTATCTAGAGAAGTGATACTTGAGAGTAGTGATACTAGAGAGCAGTGATATTAGAGAACAGTGATACTAGCTAGAGCAGTGATACTACAGAGCAGTGATACTACAGAGCAGTGATACTAGAGATAAGTGATAATAGAGAGCAGTGATACTAGCTAGAGCAGTGATACTAGAGAGCAGTGATACTAGAGAACAGTGATACTAGAGAACAGTGATACTAGCTAGAGCAGTGATGCTACAGAGCAGTGATATAGCTATAGCAGTGATACTAGCTAGAGCAGTGATACTAGAGAGCAGTGATACTAGAAAGCAGTGATACTAGCTAGAGCAGTGATACTAGAGAGCAGTGATACTAGCTAGAGCAGTGATACTAGAGAGCAGTGATACTAGAGAGCAGTGATACTAGCTAGAGCAGTTATACTAGCTAGAGCAGTGATACTAGAGAGCAGTGATAATAGAGAGCAGTGATACTAGCTAGAGCAGTGATACTAGCTAGAGCAGTGATACTAGAGAGCAGTGATACTAGAGAGCAGTGATACTAGCTAGAGCAGTGATACTAGAGAGCAGTGATACTAGAGAGCAGTGATACTAGCAAGAGCAGTGATACTAGTTAGAGCAGTGATACTAGAGAGCAGTGATACTAGCTAGAGCAGTGATACTAGAGAGCAGTGATACTAGAGAGCAGTGATACTAGCTAGAGCAGTAATACTAGAGAGCAGTGATACTAGAGAGCAGTGATACTAGCTAGAGCAGTGATACTAGAGAGCAGTGATACTAGCTAGAGCAGTGATACTAGAGAGCAGTGATACTAGAGAGCAGTGATACTAGCTAGAGCAGTGATACTAGAGAGCAGTGATACTAGCAAGAGCAGTGATACTAGCTAGAGCAGTGATACTAGAGAGCAGTGATACTAGCTAGAGCAGTGATACTAGAGAGCAGTGATACTAGCTAGAGCAGTGATACTAGAGAGCAGTGATACTAGCTAGAGCAGTGATACTAGAGAGCAGTGATACTAGAGAGCAGTGATACTAGAAAGCAGTGATACTAGAGAGCAGTGATACTAGAGAGCAGTGATACTAGAGAGCAGTGATACTAGAGAGCAGTGATACTAGCTAGAACAGTAATACTAGAGAGCAGTGATACTAGAGAACAGTGATACTAGCTAGAGAAGTGATACTAGAGAGCAGTGATACTAGCTAGAGCAGTGATACTAGAGAGCAGTGATACTAGCTAGAGCAGTGATACTAGCTAGAGCAGTGATACTAGAGAGCAGTGATACTAGAGAGCAGTGATACTAGAGAGCAGTGATACTAGCTAGAGCAGTGATACTTGAGAGCAGTGATACTAGAGAACAGTGATACTAGAGAACAGTGATACTAGCTAGAGCAGTGATGCTACAGAGCAGTGATATAGCTATAGCAGTGATACTAGAGAGCAGTGATACTAGAAAGCAGTGATACTAGCTAGAGCAGTGATACTAGAGAGCAGTGATACTAGCTAGAGCAGTTATACTAGAGAGCAGTGATACTAGAGAGCAGTGATACTAGCTAGAGCAGTGATACTAGCTAGAGCAGTGATACTAGAGAGCAGTGATAATAGAGAGCAGTGATACTAGCTAGAGCAGTGATACTAGAGAGCAGTGATACTAGAGAGCAGTGATACTAGCTAGAGCAGTGATACTAGAGAGCAGTGATACTAGCAAGAGCAGTGATACTAGCTAGAGCAGTGATACTAGAGAGCAGTGATACTAGCTAGAGCAGTGATACTAGAGAGCAGTGATACTAGCTAGAGCAGTGATGCTAGAGAGCAGTGATACTAGAGAGCATTGATACTAGCTAGAGCAGTGATGCTAGAGAGCAGTGATACTAGAGAACAGCGATGCTAGCAAGAGTAGTGATACTAGAGAGCAGTGATACTAGAGAACAGTGATACTAGAGAGCAGTGATACTAGCTAGAGCAGTGATATTAGAGAGCAGTGATACTAGAGAACAGCGATGCTAGCAAGAGTAGTGATACTAGAGAGCAGTGATACTAGAGAGCAGTGATACTAGCTAGAACAGAGATACTAGAGAACAGTGATACTAGCAAGAGCACTGATACTAGAGAGCAGTGATACTAGAGAACAGTGATACTAGAGAGCAGTGATACTAGCTAGAGCAGTGATACTAGAGAGCAGTGATACTAGAGAACAGTGATACTAGCTAGAGAAGTGATACTATCTAGAGAAGTGATACTTGAGAGTAGTGATACTAGAGAGCAGTGATATTAGAGAACAGTGATACTAGCTAGAGCAGTGATACTAGAGAGCAGTGATACTAGAGAGCAGTGATACTAGAGAGCAGTGATACTAGAGAGCAGTGATACTAGAGAACAGTGATACTAGAGAGCAGTGATACTAGAGAGCAGTGATACTAGAGAACAGTGATACTAGAGAGCAGTGATACTAGCTAGAGCAGTGATACTAGAGAGCAGTCATACTAGAGAGCAGTGATACTAGAGAGCAGTGATACTAGCTAGAGCAGTGATACTAGAGAGCAGTGATACTAAAAAGCAGTGATACTAGAGAACAGTGATACTAGAGAGCAGTGATACTAGCTAGAGCAGTGATACTAGAGAGCAGTGATACTAGAGAGTAGTGATACTAGAGAGCAGTGATACTAGCTAGAGAAGTGATACTACAGAGCAGTGATACTACAGAGCAGTGATACTAGAGAGCAGTGATACTAAAGAGCAGTGATACTACCTAGAGCAGTGATACTAGAGAGCAGTGATACTAGAGAACAGTGATACTAGAGAACAGTGATACTAGCTAGAGCAGTGATGCTACAGAGCAGTGATATAGCTATAGCAGTGATACTAGCTAGAGCAGTGATACTAGAGAGCAGTGATACTAGAAAGCAGTGATACTAGCTAGAGCAGTGATACTAGAGAGCAGTGATACTAGCTAGAGCAGTGATACTAGAGAGCAGTGATACTAGAGAGCAGTGATACTAGCTAGAGCAGTTATACTAGCTAGAGCAGTGATACTAGAGAGCAGTGATAATAGAGAGCAGTGATACTAGCTAGAGCAGTGATACTAGCTAGAGCAGTGATACTAGAGAGCAGTGATACTAGAGAGCAGTGATACTAGCTAGAGCAGTGATACTAGAGAGCAGTGATACTAGAGAGCAGTGATACTAGCAAGAGCAGTGATACTAGTTAGAGCAGTGATACTAGAGAGCAGTGATACTAGCTAGAGCAGTGATACTAGAGAGCAGTGATACTAGAGAGCAGTGATACTAGCTAGAGCAGTAATACTAGAGAGCAGTGATACTAGAGAGCAGTGATACTAGCTAGAGCAGTGATACTAGAGAGCAGTGATACTAGCTAGAGCAGTGATACTAGAGAGCAGTGATACTAGCTAGAGCAGTGATACTAGAGAGCAGTGATACTAGCAAGAGCAGTGATACTAGCTAGAGCAGTGATACTAGAGAGCAGTGATACTAGCTAGAGCAGTGATACTAGAGAGCAGTGATACTAGCTAGAGCAGTGATACTAGAGAGCAGTGATACTAGCTAGAGCAGTGATACTAGAGAGCAGTGATACTAGAGAGCAGTGATACTAGAAAGCAGTGATACTAGAGAGCAGTGATACTAGAGAGCAGTGATACTAGAGAGCAGTGATCTAGAGAGCAGTGATACTAGCTAGAACAGTAATACTAGAGAGCAGTGATACTAGAGAACAGTGATACTAGCTAGAGAAGTGATACTAGAGAGCAGTGATACTAGCTAGAGCAGTGATACTAGAGAGCAGTGATACTAGCTAGAGCAGTGATACTAGCTAGAGCAGTGATACTAGAGAGCAGTGATACTAGAGAGCAGTGATACTAGAGAGCAGTGATACTAGCTAGAGCAGTGATACTTGAGAGCAGTGATACTAGAGAACAGTGATACTAGAGAGCAGTGAGACTAGAGAGCAGTTATACTAGCTAGAGCAGTGATACTAGAGAACAGTGATACTAAAGAACAGTGATACTAGAGAGCAGTGATACCAGCTAGAGCAGTGATACTAGAGAGCAGTGATACTAGCTAGAGCAGTGATACTAGAGAGCAGTGATACTAGCTAGAGCAGTAATACTAGAGAGCAGTGATCCTAGAGAGCAGTGACACTAGCTAGAGCAGTGATACTAGAGAGCAGTGATACTAGCTAGAGCAGTGATACTAGAGAGCAGTGATACTAGCTAGAGCAGTGATACTAGAGAGCAGTGATACTAGCTAGAGCAGTGAGAATAGAGAGCAGTGATACTAGCTAGAGCAGTGATACTAGAGAGCAGTGATACTAGAGAGCAGTGATACTAGCTAGAGCAATGATACTAGAGAGCAGTGATACTAGCTAGAGCAGTGATACTAGAGAGCAGTGATACTAGAGAGCAGTGATACTAGAGAGCAGTGATACTAGAGAGCAGTGATACTAGAAAGCAGTGATGCTAGAGAGCAGTGATACTAGCTAGAGCAGTAATACTAGAGAGCAGTGATACTAGAGAGCAGTGATACAAGCTAGAGCAGTGATACTAGAGAGCAGTGATACTAGCTAGAGCATTGATACTAGCTAGAGCAGTGATACTAGAGAGCAGTGATACTAGCTAGAGCAGTGATACTAGCTAGAGCAGTGATACTAGAGAGCAGTGATACTAGAGAGCAGTGATACTAGAGAGCAGTGATACTAGCTAGAGCAGTGATACTAGAGAGCAGTGATACTAGCTAGAGCAGTGATACTAGCTAGAGCAGTGATACTAGCTAGAGCAGTGATACTAGCTAGAGCAGTGATACTAGAGAGCAGTGATACTAGAGAGCAGTGATACTAGAGAGCAGTGATACTTGAGAGCAGTGATAATAGAGAACAGTGATACTAGAGAGCAGTGATACTAGAGAGCAAGTATACTAGCTAGAGCAGTGATACTAGCTAGAGCAGTAATACTAGAGAGCAGTGATCCTAGAGAGCAGTGATACTAGCTAGAGCAGTGATACTAGAGAGCAGTGATACTAGAGAGCAGTGATACTAGCTAGAATAGTGATACTAGAGAGCAGTGATACTAGCTAGAGCAGTGATACTAGCTAGAGCAGTGATACTAGAGAGCAGTGATACTAGCTAGAGCAGTGATACTAGAGAGCAGTGATACTAGCTAGAGCAGTGATACTAGCTAGAGCAGTGATACTAGAGAGCAGTGATACTAGAGAGCAGTGATACTAGCTAGAGCAGTGATACTAGAGAGCAGTGATACTAGCTAGAGCAGTGATACTAGCTAGAGCAGTGATACTAGCTAGAGCAGTGAAACTAGCTAGCAGTGATACTAGCTAGAGCAGTGATACTAGAGAGCAGTGATACTAGAGAGCAGTGATACTAGCTAGAGCAGTGATATTAGAGAGCAGTGATACTAGCTAGAGCAGTGATACTAGAGAGCAGTGATACTAGAGAGCAGTGATACTAGAGAGCAGTGATACTAGCTAGAGCAGTGATACTAGAGAGCAGTGATACTAGAGAGCAGTGATAATAGAGAGCAGTGATACTAGCTAGAGCAGTAATACTAGAGAGCAGTGATACTAGCTAGAGCAGTGATACTAGCTAGAGCAGTGATATTAGAGAGCAGTGATACTAGCTAGAGCAGTGATACTAGAGAGCAGTGATACTAGAGAGCATTGATACTAGCTAGAGCAGTGATCCTAGAGAGCAGTGATACTAGAGAGCAGTGATACTAGAGAGCAGTGATACTAGAGAGTAGTGATACTAGCTAGAGCAGTAATACTAGAGAGCAGTGATACTAGAGAGCAGTGATACTAGCTAGAGCAGTGATACTAGAGAGCAGTGATACTAGCTAGAGCAGTGATACTAGAGAGCAGTGATACTAGCTAGAGCAGTGATACTAGCTAGAGCAGTGATACTAGCTAGAACAGTGATACTAGAGAGCAGTGATACTAGCTAGAGCAGTGATACTAGCTAGAGCAGTAATACTAGAGAGCAGTGATACTAGAGAGCAGTGATACTAGCTAGAGCAGTGATACTAGAGAGCAGTGATACTAGCTAGAGCAGTGATACTAGAGAGCAGTGATACTAGCTAGAGCAGTGATACTAGCTAGAGCAGTGATACTAGCTAGAGCAGTGATACTAGAGAGCAGTGATACTAGCTAGAGCAGTGATACTAGCTAGAGCAGTGATACTAGCTAGAGCAGTGATACTAGAGAGCAGTGATACTAGAGAGCAGTGATACTAGAGAGCAGTGATACTAGAAAGCAGTGATACTAGCTAGAGCAGTGATACTAGAGAGCAGTGATACTAGAGAGCAGTGATACTAGACAACAGTGATACTAGAGAACAGTGATACTAGAGAGCAGTGATACTAGACAACAGTGATACTAGAGAGCAGTGATACTAGAGAGCAGTGATAATAGCTAGAGCAGTGATACTAGAGAGCAGTGATACTAGAGAGCATTGATACTAGAGATCAGTGATACTAGAGAACAGTGATAATAGAGAACAGTGATACTAGCTAGAGCATTGATACTAGCTAGAGCAGTGATACTAGAGAGCAGTGATACTAGAGAGCAGTGATACTAGCTAGAGCAGTGATACTAGAGAGCAGTGATAATAGAGAGCAGTGATACTAGAGAGCAGTGATACTAGAGAGCAGTGATACTAGAGAGCAGTGATACTAGCTAGAGCAGTGATACTAGCTAGAGCAGTGATACCAGAGAACAATTATACTAGAGAGCAGTGATACTTGAGAGCAGTGATACTAGAGAACAGTGATACTAGAGAGCAGTGATACTAGCTAGAGCAGTGATACTAGAGAGCAGTGATACTAGCTAGAGCAGTGATACTAGAGAACAGTGATACTAGAGAACAGTGATACTAGAGAGCAGTGATACCAGCTAGAGCAGTGATACTAGAGAACAGTGATACTAGAGAACAGTGATACTACAGAGCAGTGATACTAGCTAGAGCAGTGATACTAGCTAGAGCAGTGATACTAGAGAACAGTGATACTAGAAAGCAGTGATACTAGAGAACAGTGATACTAGCTAGAGCAGTGATACTAGAGAGCAGTGATACTAGCTAGAGCAGTGATACTAGAGAGCAGTGATACTAGCTAGAGCAGTGATACTAGCTAGAGCAGTGATACTAGAGAGCAGTGATACCAGAGAGCAGTGATACTAGCTAGAGCAGTGATACTAGCTAGAGCAGTGATACTAGAGAGCAGTGATACTAGAGAGCAGTGATACTAGAGAGCAGTGATACTAGCTAGAGCAGTGATACTAGCTAGAGCAGTGATACTAGAGAGCAGTGATACTAGCTAGAGCAGTGATACTAGCTAGAGCAGTGATACTAGAGAGCAGTGATACTAGAGAGCAGTGATACTAGAGAGCAGTGATACTAGCTAGAGCAGTGATACTAGAGAGCAGTGATACTAGCTAGAGCAGTGATACTAGAGAGCAGTGATACTAGAGAGCAGTGATACTAGCTAGAGCAGTGATACTTGAGAGCAGTGATACTAGAGAGCAGTGATACTAGAGAGCAGTGAGACTAGAGAGCAGTGATACTAGCTAGAGCAGTGATACTAGAGAACAGTGATACTAAAGAACAGTGATACTAGAGAGCAGTGATACCAGCTAGAGCAGTGATACTAGAGAGCAGTGATACTAGCTAGAGCAGTGATACTAGAGAGCAGTGATACTAGCTAGAGCAGTGATACTAGAGAACAGTGATACTAAAGAACAGTGATACTAGAGAGCAGTGATACCAGCTAGAGCAGTGATACTAGAGAACAGTGATACTGGAGAACAGTGATACTACAGAGCAGTGATACTAGCTAGAGCAGTGATACTAGCTAGAGCAGTGATACTAGAGAGTAGTGATACTAGAGAGCAGTGATACTAGCTAGAGCAGTGATACTAGAGAGCAGTCATACTAGAGAGCAGTCATACTAGAGAGCAGTGATACTTGAGAGCAGTGATACTAGAGAGCAGTGAAACTAGAGAGCAGTGATACTAGAGAGTAGTGATACTAGAGAGCAGTGATACTAGAGAGCAGTGATACTAGAGAGTAGTGATACTAGAGAGCAGTCATACTAGAGAGCAGTGATACTAGCTAGAGCAGTGATACTAGAGAGCAGTGATACTAGAGAGCAGTGATACTAGAGAGCAGTCATACTAGAAAGCAGTGATACTAGAGAGCAGTGATACTAGAGAGCAGTCATACTAGAAAGCAGTGATACTAGAGAGCAGTGATACTAGAGAGCAGTGATACTAGAGAGCAGTGATACTAGCTAGAGCAGTGATACTAAAGAGCAGTGATACTACCTAGAGCAGTGATACTAGAGAGCAGTGATACTAGAGAGCAGTGATACTAGAGAGCAGTGATACTAGAGAGCAGTGATACTAGCTAGAGCAGTGATACTAGAGAGCAGTGATACTAGCTAGAGCAGTGATACTAAAGAGCAGTGATACTACCTAGAGCAGTGATACTAGAGAGCAGTGATACTAGAGAGCAGTGATACTAGAGAGCAGTGATACTAGAGAGCAGTGATACTA
Source organism: Coregonus lavaretus (assembly GCF_964263955.1). Classification (NCBI taxonomy): domain Eukaryota; kingdom Metazoa; phylum Chordata; class Actinopteri; order Salmoniformes; family Salmonidae; genus Coregonus; species Coregonus lavaretus. Next base: position 186,007 of record NW_028162032.1, read on the forward strand.
GCTAGAGCAGTGATACTAGAGAGCAGTGATACTAGCTAGAGCAGTGATACTAGAGAACAGTGATACTAGCTAGAGCAGTGATACTAGAGAACAGTTATACTAGAGAGCAGTGATACTAGCTAGAGCAGTGATACTAGAGAACAGTGATACTAGCTAGAGCAGTGATACTAGAGAGCAGTGATACTAGAGAGCAGTGATACTAGAGAGCAGTTATACTAGAGAGCAGTGATACTAGCGGGTTTCTTCTTTTTCCTCTCAGGATCAGTGGTAATAAATAACAACAAGATGCTGTATGAAGGAATGAAATGATAAATGGGTGAGAATGTTTGCATTTTGATGCTTCAAATTCATATTTTTGACCAAATAAAGCATGTTACAAACAACGCCCTATGTAGGACTGATCTAGACCAGGGACAGGTGGACTGCCGGGGTGAACACACTGGCTGGGTTGTTCTCCACAGTCCGCAGCTCCTCTTTGGTTTCTGATTCATCTACCTATTTTGATTTAGTGGCAGACAATTAATTGTTCTCTTTTGTAACTGTTTCCTTGTAAAATAAAATAAAAAATGGTCTGCCAGTAAATAAAATGTGGTTTTGTCCTTCATTGAGCACAGTGAGCACAACGTTTTCACTCTTCATCAACAATGCAGTATGTCCTGTTTCTAAACCTGTTGATTGTTAAAACACCTGTCATTCAGCTTATGTAGTAGCATCATTAGTTCTTTCTACTTGTATAGTACTGTCTAGTGGTGGGGCAGTTTCCGTAGACTAAAAAACTCAAAACCCCTCAGTAAGAATGTGTTGTTCACTCTTCCTCTACTCTCTCTGTTCCTCTCTGTCCCCCTCTCTCTCTGTCTCTCTCTCTGTCCTCTCTCTCTCGCTGTCTGATCCGTTCCTCCACAATCAGACAAAACAAGTCAAACACCGAGACATAGATCGGTGGCAGCTAGTACTCCGGGGACGACGAACGCCGAAGCCTGCCCGAGCAAGGAGGAGGAGCTGCCTCGGCTGATTCCGTGACAGTACCCCCCCCCCTTGACGCGCGGCTCCAGCCGTGCGCCGACCCCGGCCTCGGGGACGGCCAGGAGGACGCGGAGCAGGGCGAGTCGGATGACTCCGGTGGAAGTCCCTCAACATGGAGGGATCTAGAATGTCCCTCCTGGGGACCCAGCACCGTTCCTCCGGACCGTACCCCTCCCACTCCACGAGATACTGCAGGCCCCCCGTCCGACGCCTCGAATCCAAAATGGAACGGACTGAGTACGCCGGAGCCCCCTCGATGTCCAACGGGGGCGGAGGAGCCTCTCGTACCTCACTCTCTTGGAGTGGACCAGCCACCACCGGCCTGAGGAGAGACACATGGAACGAGGGGTTAATGCGGTAATTAATGGGCAGTTGTAACCTATAACATACCTCGTTCAATCTCCTCAGGACTTTAAAGGGCCCCACAAACCGCCGACCCAGCTTCCGGCAGGGCAGGCGAAGGGGCAGGTTTCGGGTCGAGAGCCAGACCCGGTCTCCCGGTGCATACACCGGAGCCTCACTGCGGTGGCGATCGGCGCTCGCCTTTTGCCGCCTGATGGCCCGCTGCAGATGGACATGCGCAGCGTTCCAAGTTTCTTCTGAGCGCCGAAACCACTCGTCCACCGCAGGGGCTTCGGTCTGGCTCTGATGCCAAGGTGCCAGAACCGGCTGATAACCTAACACACACTGGAAAGGCGTAAGGTTAGTGGACGAATGGCGGAGGGAGTTTTGGGCTATCTCTGCCCAGGGAATATATCCCGACCACTCCTCTTGCCGGTCCTGGCAATATGACCTCTGAAACCTACCCACATCCTGGTTAACTCTCTCCACCTGCCCATTACTCTCGGGGTGAAAACCTGAGGTAAGGCTAATCGAGACCCCCAGACGTTCCATAAATGCCCTCCAGACTCTAGAGGTGAACTGGGGACCCCGATCAGACACTATATCCTCAGGCATCCCATAGTGCCGGAAGACGTGTGTAAACAGGGCCTCAGCAGTTTGTAGGGCAGTAGGGAGACCTGGCAGGGGAATGAGACGGCAGGCTTTAGAAAACCGATCCACAACGACCAAGATCGTAGTGTTCCCCTGGGAGGGAGGAAGGTCCGTGACAAAATCCACCGATAGATGAGACCACGGCCATTGTGGAACGGGTAGGGGTTGTAACTTCCCCCTGGGCAGGTGTCTAGGTGCCTTACACTGGGCGCACACCGAGCAGGAGGAAACATAAACCCTCACATCCTTAGCTAAGGTTGGCCACCAGTACTTCTCACTAAGGCAGTGCACTGTCCGACCAATACCCGGATGACCAGAGGAGGGTGACGTGTGAGCCCAGTATATCAAACGGTCGCGGACCTCGAGCGGCACGTACCTCCGACCCTCTGGACACTGTGGAGGAGTAGGGTCGGAACGTAACGCCCGCTCGATTTCCGCATCCACCTCCCACACCACCGGTGCCACTAAACAAGACATTGACCACCTTGCCTGGCGAGGATTCAGCCTCCTCACTGCCCGGATGTACTCCAGGTTACGATGGTCAGTCAGAATGAGAAAAGGGTGTTTAGCCCCCTCAAGCCAATGTCTCCACACCTTCAGGGCTTGAACCACAGCCAGCAGCTCCCTATCCCCCACGTCATAATTGCGCTCCGCCGGACTGAGCTTCTTAGAATAGAAAGCACAGGGGTGGAGTTTAGGTGGCGTACCCGAGCGCTGAGACAGCACAGCGCCGATCCCAGCCTCGGAAGCGTCCACCTCCACCTGAAATGCCAAAGAGGGATCCGGATGCGCCTTCAGACGTTTAAACGCCCTGTCCGCCTCAGCTGACCACTGCAGGCGCACCGGACCCCCCTTTAGCAGAGAGGTAATGGGAGCTGCTACCTGTCCAAAGCCCCGGATAAACCTCCGGTAGTAATTGGCAAAACCCAAGAAGCGCTGCACCTCCTTTACCGTGGTGGGAGTCTGCCAATTACGCACGGCAGAAACGCGGTCAATCTCCATCTCTACCCCTGACGCAGACAACCGATGTTCCAGGAAGGAGATGGACTCCTGGAAGAACAGACATTTCTCCGCCTTCGCATACAGGTCATGCTCCAACAGTCTACCAAGTACTCGACGCACCAGGGACACATGCTCGGCTCGTGTAGCGGAGTATATTAGGATCTCATCAATATATACCACAACACCCTGTCCATGCAAGTCCCGGAAAATCTCGTCCACAAATGATTGGAAGACTGAAGGAGCATTCATTAACCCGTATGGCATGACGAGGTACTCATAGTGACCCGAGGTGGTACTGAATGCTGTCTTCCACTCATCTCCCTCCCTAATGCGCACCAGGTTGTACGCGCTCCTGAGATCCAATTTTGTGAAGAATCGCGCCCCGTGTAATGACTCCGTCATACTAGCAATCAGAGGGAGAGGATAGCTTTATTTGATGGTGATCTGATTTAGACCACGGTAATCAATACACGGGCGTAAACCCCCATCCTTCTTCTTCACAAAAAAGAAACTCGAGGACGCAGGGGAAGTAGACGGCCGTATGTAACCCTGTCTCAAAGATTCGGTGACGTAGGTCTCCATAGCGGCCGTCTCCTCCTGAGACAGAGGATACACGTGACTACGTGGAAGCGCAGCGCCTACCTGGAGGTCTATCGCACAATCCCCCTGTCGATGAGGTGGTAATTTAGTCGCCTTCTTCTTACTGAAGGCGAGAGCCAAATTGGCATACTCAGGTGGAATGTGCAAGGCGGGAACTTGGTTCGGGCTTTCCACCGTCGTTGCCCCTACGGAAACGCCTACACCGCCCAGTACACTGAACAGACCATCCCTGGAGAGCTCTCTGCTGCCATGAAATGTTGGGGTCATGAGCTGTTAACCAGGGAAGCCCCAACACCACAGGAAACGCAGGAGAATCAATCAAATACAAATCTCCTCATGACCCTCCTGCGTTTTCATCCGGAGAGGCGCCGTGACCTCCCTAATCAATCCTGACCCCAACGGGCGGCTATCTAGGGCATGAATAGGGAAGGGCACATCAACAGATACGATAGGAATCCCTAACTTATAGGTGAACTGGCGATGGATAAAATTCCCCGCTGCGCCTGAATCTACTAGCGCCTTATGCGGGGAGTGAGGAGAAACCTCGGGAAACACCACTTGAATACACATATGATCAGCAGAGAGCTCTGGGTGAGTTGGGTGCCTACTCACCTGGAATGACTCATCAGTGCGTCGCCCACTGCCTCGATTCCTAGGAGATCCTCCCCAGCACCGACCAGCAGTGTGTCCTCTACGGCCACAGTTGGTGCAGGGGACGGCCTCCCTCCTGGTCTCCCTCCTGGTCTCCCTAGCACCAGCACCCCCGAGCTCCAAAGGGGTCGGCTCGGAAGTGCTGGGGGATGGAATGGACGGCCCCGAATCCGGACGTCCGCGGGTAGCCAACAGGGTATCCAGGCGAATCGACATGTCCACCAGTTGATCAAAGCTGAGGTTGGTGTCCCTGCAGGCCAATTCCCGACGCACGTCCTCCCTCAGGCTGCATCTGTAGTGGTCGATGAGGGCCCTCTCATTCCATCCTGTGTTGGCAGCTAGCGTCCGGAAGTCCAGCGCGAACTCCTGCGCGCTCCTCCTCCCCTGTCTAAGGTGGAATAAACGCTCACCCGCCGCTTTACCCTCTGGGGGATGATCGAATACTACCCGGAAGCGGCGGGTGAACTCCGCATAGCTGACCGTAGCGGCGTCTATCCCACCCCGTTCGGCGTTGGCCCAATCCAGCGCCTTGCCGGACAGACAGGAGATGAGGGCGGACACGCTCTCGTATCCCGAGGGCGCCGGGTGAATGGTTGCTAGGTAGAGTTAAACCTGGAGTAGGAAACCCTGACACCCGGCCGCGGTGCCATCATAAGCCCTCGGGAGCGAGAGCCGAATCCCACTGGACTCCGGAGATGGAACGATGGATATGGCTGATGGTGGTGGTATCGTAGGAGGAGGTGTGGGCAAACCTCCACTCTCCCATCGCCTCAAGGTGTCCATCACCCCTTGGATGGTGGTGCCCAGGTGCTGGATCATGGCCTCTTGGTGGGTTACACGCTCCTCCAGTGCTCCCCTTGGCGCCGCCGATCCTGCTGACTCCATCTTGGTGTGTTATTCTGTCAGAATGCGACGGTGAAATGCGGTAGGCGAAGTCAAACGCAGGACACAGAGCTTACTGGAAACGTACTTTACTCTAAAGTAACCAGAGAAGAAAACAATCTCCACACAATGAGGAAAACCAACCCGCACACGAACACTGCCGATGACGAATACAATAACACACAACACACAATGAACGACAGAGGGTTAAATAGGGAATACAATACAACATAATGGGGAACAGGTGTACACAATCAGACAAAACAAGTCAAACAGCGAGACATAGATCGGTGGCAGCTAGTACTCCGGGGACGACGAACGCCGAAGCCTGCCCGAGCAAGGAGGAGGAGCAGCCTCGGCTGATTCCGTGACACTCTGTCTCTGTCTCTCTCTTTCTGTCTCTCTCTCTCTCCTATAGCGATCACAATACGGACAGTAAACTATTCTGTATTATTATTTAACAGTTGATTAATTCCTGAACCGTATTTCCTTCTGGGATTTACATAGCGCAGTTAATGTAGTCTTCTTTCCCATTCAATCTCTGCATTACAGCTCCTCTAATATGGAAGATGAAATCACAACAGATACCAATACTTTGCTAACATCCCTTCTAGCAACACAGTTTCATCACAACAGATACCAATACTTTGCTAACATCCCTTCTAGCACCACAGTTTCATCACAACAGATACCAATACTTTGCTAACATCCCTTCTAGCAACACAGTTTCATCACAACAGATACCAATACTTTGCTAACATCCCTTCTAGCAACACAGTTTCATCACAACAGATACCAATACTTTGCTAACATCCCTTCTAGCACCACAGTTTCATCACAACAGATACCAATACTTTGCTAACATCCCTTCTAGCAACACAGTTTCATCACAACAGATACCAATACTTTGCTAACATCCCTTCTAGCAACACAGTTTCATCACAACAGATACCAATACTTTGCTAACATCCCTTCTAGCAACACAGTTTCATCACAACAGATACCAATACTTTGCTAACATCCCTTCTAGCAACACAGTTTCATCACAACAGATACCAATACTTTGCTAACATCCCTTCTAGCAACACAGTTTCATCACAACAGATACCAATACTTTGCTAACATCCCTTCTAGCAACACAGTTTCCTAGTTTTCTAGATCCAAAAAACAACAGCATGCAAAAACGTTGCTTTACAATTAGAAATTGCAAAGGAAAAATACACAGTAAGCACAAATGATTATTAAGATAACTGAACATACACTTCAACCAGTACAAAGACAATACGTTTCTAATTACTATCAACGAATTGTTCAGTGCTTCATTGATCAATAATTCAATAGGGGGAAATTAGGAATCTAGATGATTTCTGCTTATTCATTGAAATGCAAGGATGCTGACACATGTGCAGCGAATGGCAGCAAATCAAATCTAACGTAGAATGACTTGGTACAATGGAACCAATGGAATAGTGCCAAACTGCCCACACCTGTATGCTGGTCAAGCTAAATGAAGCACACCTCCAGACCTGCTGTATTTGACCCAGGTCTGTTCTCCACTCCCTTTAGCGTCTCCCCTTGGGAGAACAAGATACACAAATGAACAGGATATTTCACGTTTACCTTAGAAACACAGAAACCATACAAACCACATATCCCTATGCAGTAGACCAGTCTCAGTTGCATAACAAAGCTTAAAAGCAATAGAATTGACAGCGTTCCTGGTGTTCAAGTCTCTAATCCTTCCCTCTAGTAAATCTGATCGGTCCCTATTGTCTGCAGATTAATACCTTGAATGACTGTGTGCTATAAAACACTTCCTTATTCATGAGCTTCACCTAGTCTACTGGAAGGCAGAACTGACCCTTGGGACAATCACCACTGTATGGCACAAACTAATGATTGATTGAATGAAGCTTAACCAGTTTACAGGCACAGTTTTTGGTTCAGAGTGACAGCCTTGTTATTTCAACTGAAGTCCACATGACAATCAGTGTTTGGGCGATTGGTGATGATCTGTGTCAATGTGGAAAAACTACTGAATTAACTCAGATATAAGGAGACAGGTGTATTTACCTCCGTTTAGCAATCTGTAGTATGAAGGAATGAGTTCCTACTTCAATATCTTTATAAAACACAGACTGTATGGTTGAGTTGCTGTCTCTATCATTCAGCCCAACCTTTGCTATTGTAAGTATGTAGTATTATTATTGTAAGTATGTAGTATTATTATTGTAAGTATGTAGTATTGTTATTGTAAGTATGTAGTATTATTATTGTAAGTATTTAGAATTATCATTGTACGGTAAAGTGGTTATGTAAGGGTTTCTTTTGAGATTGTATTGTCCAACTCAGATTAAGCATCTCCTTGGAAGCCCTTTGTCTGGATGCTGTCGGTTTCATCTCAAACAAGTTCAATGACTTGCCAGCAGAAATCCTTGAGTTCTGTGGAACATTCCTGAAGCATCATAAATCTAATGAAAACAATGGGGCATCTAGGGCAGGGCATGATCAGATCATCTTTGAGCTATTGTTTACCCAACATGTTATTTCATTCAATAAGCATTTTTCACCTTGACTGATGTTTGACAAGAGCTCAGATGATAATCCACCTGTCATCTTCATACTGTTAGTCAGGTGGACTCCAACCCACCGTGCCAGTTAAACGATGTGAAAACAGATATACAAACATCTGACAGGGACAGAGCGGAAGTATAAAAACATACTTTTGACTCACACATTGGTTTAAAGGGGATTGACAAATTACCATGAAAAGCATCCTTTTTTTTGTGTGTGTGTGATCGTCACCGTGGTAACAGGCATGGAAACAGAATAAGAACACCACAAGGAGCAATAACATTGGTGAATATGGATTGGATTGGTGAAAGCGTAGTGGGTCGCTGTTTTCACCTATCCAGCCTACCCAAGGAGGGAATGAAGGATGTATTTCCTAAGTAATCTGTAGCAGGACCAATGCATTATATTTTTCATAAGCAAGTTTTGCACCATTTATGATCAGCATGTATTGTGTACCATACATTTTGAATTGCTGTGGCCATTCGCCCCACAGACACAACAACCCAAACCAAACACATAATGAAAACCTACTCATTAATCAATAAACTCACCATTATCTACAGTGGTAACAGCAATAGTTGTGAAATACATGTAATTGAAATGGACCAACATTTAGGTGTGAAATACATGTATTAACCTTAATCTTTCTTAATCTTGATAATTTAGGCTCGTTATTTGTACATTTTTATTTAAATACCTTTCATGTGTCATAACAAGTGCATAGTACTGGTGTAAATGCTTACTAGCCGACGAGGTGAACAATCTGTCGATGTGCCCATGAGCAAGGCAATTAACCCTAATTGCTCATGTAAGTGGCTCTGGATAAGAGCATCTGATAAATGACTAAAATGGAAATGTAAATCAGGCCAATGTAAGAGATTATCAGAGAAAAGTTCAAGATATGCAGAATTACTATAACTCAGGACTTTTTTCCCCCTTTCGTTTCAGGGTATTATGAAAAAGGTATTTTAACCTTCGTTTCACAGTTCAATAAAACCAGTTACACCAGTAATAAAGATAACATGTCCAGGGTGTGACAAATGAAACAACGTTTGCCATCTGCTGTGACATTCCTCCTGAATGGATGGCGTGTCTGAGGTGGTATAAAGGTATGGAGGTTGGATGCTGGGGCAGATAGGTAGAGAGGGATCCTCCAGAGAGATCCAGGAATCATGCCCCCTTACACACCGGTGTTGCTGCATCTGCTGCTACTGGTCTCCCTGGCATCAGCGGGACACTTCTATGGAGGCTCCATGTCCTTCACCCCCAAAGGGAGGAACGCTGACGGAACATTCAAGGTGAGAGATATTTAAGGGATCATTGGCTGCGTTTACACAGGCAGCCCAATTCTGATATTTTGCCCAATTATTGGCAAACTGATTGATCAAAAGACTAATTAGTGGCAAAATATCAGAATTAGGCTGCTTGTGTAAACGCAGCCTTAGTGACCCAATTATTCAGCGACCCAAGTCATAGACTGTTCTCTCTGCTTGGGTACCAAAGCACCAAGTCCGGGACCAAAAGGCTCCTTAACAGCTTCTACCCCCAAGCCATAAGACTGCTGAACAGTTCATCAAATGGCCACCTGGACTATTTACAATGACCCCCTTATTTTATATTGATTTATTCTCTTACACAGGCTCGATGTACACTCACTAGACTCTACCCACACACTCACACATACTACACTGACACTCCAACACACACACACACACACACACACACAGACACACACATACCTTTACACTCTTCACATAAGCTGCTACTCTCTGTTTATTATCTATGCATAGTCACTTTACCCCTACTAACTGACTGTAAGTCGCTTTGGATAAAAGCGTCTGCTAAATGGCTTATTATTATTATTATTATTATTTTTATTATTATTATTATTATAACTACATGTACATATTACCTCAATTACCTCCACTACCCCGTAGCCCAGCACATTGACTCGGTACCAGTACCCCTTGTATATAGCCTCGTTATTGTTATTTTATTGTGTTACTATTTTTACTTTAGTTTATTTAGCAAATTGTTTTTTTAACTGCGTTGGTGGTTAAGGGCTCGTCAGTCAGCATTTCACCCTAAGGACTAATATACCTGTTGCATTCGGCGCACGTGACAAATACAATTGTTGATTTGATTCTTTACTGTATTAGCATATGGTTGGAATCTTTAGAAATGTTGAATCACATCGCATCTATTCCAATACAATTTATTGTATTACGGTATATTAATAAGGGTGCATGCAATAATTGTGAATTTAGATAAATTATATTCAATCACCATTTACTGTTTTATTTAGCGTATGAGTATTTATGTTTCAATTAATGGAATGCAACGTTTTGTTATTATCAAATTATTGAGACATAAGAGGCTATAGAAAAAATACATTTGAGATTTATTAAGCTTTTGCATCAATGTAAAATGAGCACCTGGTATTTTCAGAAGGGAATCAAAGAAAACATGAAACTGTCTTAAAGTCATTTTTTCTTAATGTGTCTGTTTTTCCATTTGTTATGTTTGATTCAGTCTGAAATTAACAGGTGCAAATGTTTCACTGGTATAAACACTTAACAAATATGGTGCATGTGTAGGACAGAGAAAGGAACCTTTTTGCACCTATTCTGGCATTGCAGTAAATGAGTGGATTTCTGGCGCGCTATACATACAGCCGCTCAGATCATTTTAGACATGGAATTAGAACAATCTCCAAGCCTTTACCTCCTTAATAACATGCCAAATGTCTCGCTTGACTCAGACAGGCTAAGGTTGCTGAAAACTATCCTACTTTGCAAATAAATGTATTCTTGTATTTTTGGAAAAAATGACAAACCACCCACTTTTCAATCGTGGTTAAAACAGGTTGCAGACTTTTTGCCATTAGAGAATTAAACAAGAATTACAGAACCGTGGATCCAAATTTGTGAAAGTATTTTCCCCTGTTATCCTTTATTGAGACAAGCTCTTAAACATTACATTAATTTTTTTATCGTCAATTGCACACAAGGTCCAACCGGAACTTGACTTCCACTTTTAACCCAACCCCTCTGAATCAGACGTGCGTGAGGCTGCCGCATTGGGCGCCCGGGGAAGAAGTCCCAGCGAGTACTTCACGCACATATAATGTTGTCTTTGAAAATATATATATAATTACATGCCCACAACTTGGCTGTAAAAACAACCCACTTCATCCAATATGGCGTTGCTGCTATTTGGTTTGTTTGAGTGTTTTGTATGTATTCCCTTTGCTGTTTGGTTTGTTTGTATTTATCATTAATATCAGAATATTAAAAGGCAAACAACGAATATGGTGCAAGTCTCCAACTGCAGTGAGTAAGTGCCAAGCTGTTATCATCTGCCAGTTATCACAGATAAAATGCTATAACAGTCTCTGTTGAACATATTGAAATGATTATTCGTGAGATTGAAACAGTTGTTCTGGCAAAGCTGTTTCAAAACATCCGTTTAATTAGACTTCATCAGTCTAATTATGTTTTATTGCCCCATTACAATGTAACTTTCTGTTCTCCAGGTGGATTTCCGCTACAAGAATACCCATGATTGGTGTGATTACGCTTACTGGTATTGTTCCTCAGGGAACTGCGGCTCTTCTATCGAAGCTGTGAGAGGCACAATTGACACCAGCAGCAGAGGGCGGAGTGCTTACTACAACCAGTGGTGTGAAACTGAAACGGTCGAAACCAGAAATATTCCCAGTGATAAACCTTTTCAATTGATGTAAGTTTGTTATGAAAGAGATCTATTCAATTTATTGAAATCTGGTAAAATGGTTTTGGCTATACTGTTCAAACCTACTTCTACAAGGTAGACTCCCTCATTTAGGTTTTTTTCAAAGACCATGTCAAAGACACTAGGTAAAGGATATTGCTATGGTGGGTTTGATAACATTCCAGCCCAAGTGACCACTTATCTAAATATGTTTTGTTGTTGTAATAGACAAAACAGCTGCTGTTGGATCCCCACAGTAAACGGTCTTGGATATTGGAGCCTGGAAACTCAAGTGGATCTGGGATCAAGATCGGATACTGGTGAACCCAACAGATCTCCAGTCACAGCCATTCTTCCTTTCATACGGTAAAACTTTCTGACTCCATATACAGTACCTCTTTGAACTGATCAGGTTCTCTTTGGATATAACTAAGAATAATGCAGAATGTACACGATTATTTTAGGTCATTTGCATAGGTTATTGAAATCCTAATTCCCTTGTTTAGACATATGGCTCCATTTTTGGCTGGCGGTAAGAAGGCGCAAGAATCAAACTCAAGTTAGTTTGCAATTTCGTTATGTAAAAAATAGCGCACCAGCATTTTCCAGCCCTGACACCAGGTTCGGCAATTTACCTGTCTAACTTCAGCTTACTTGCGCTAAAGTGGGAGGGGTGGCAATATTTGAGGTGTGTGTCTAGGGGCAGCCCCCACACCGGTCCATTCTTTTTTTCTCCAAGCCACCTATCATTAGCCAGATATTATAAATTTTGCGCAACAAAAGAAACAAGTAGACACGCCCACTGGGCTATTTATTATGGTGGCTGTAACTGTATTTAGACATAGTCTATTTAAACAAGTTGTTGTTTTGTTTTTATTAGAATTTTATTAGAATTATACACTGTATTTTTAGGCCTTATCAATAGCCTAGTGAATTTGATCTTGCTTATTGACTATGTTTGGCATGTCCATGTCCAGACTGCAATTTACAGTAGCCCCTATATCAGTACACATGCTATAGCCTATGGTCTTTTCCATATTGAAGCAATGCAATTAGAACAATGTGGACTGCAAACATGTTCAACATACTATTTTTTGCAAATATGGGGCAGGCTATTTAACGAACTAGGCTGTAACGGACTAACATTCGAATTGGAGTTGATGACAACGCAATAAATACACAAAACACCCTAAATACACAACTTGAAGCAACCACATATTTAGCCATGGAACACATTCTGATTGGCCAGTGAGGAGCCAAGCCTCGACACACCCACAACTGGTTTATTCATCAAAGCCAAGCCCTTTTGCGCCACTGCCAGCAACTGCGCCTATAATAGTGGTGGTGAAAATAGCTAAACTATGTCTGACACGCCTCCGAACCAACTGCCAGCGCCCAGACCGATCATTGTGTTAGGTTTGTTAAAATAGAGCCCCTGGAGTTTACTCATTTCACATGTTGTATTTCTGACTCATGTCATTGTAGTGTTCCCCAGAACTGTCAGAGATCCTACAACCTCATGGCCTTTGACCCTGACGGTGATCGTGTCAGATGCAGATACGGATTGGTCAGACCTGAGTGCGATAGGTGTGACCAGCCCTCAGGCTTCTACCTGGATCAGGTTGGTGTGAGCAGTTATTTTCAACCCCTTTGAATCTAATGTGATTGTTGATACGCTCCACAATGTGCTGGGCTGTCACGGTGAGACCAAAACATTACAACATAAACCACAACTCATTTGCATTCAATCTATAATGTGATTGCATAATATTGGCATATTGTATTTGGTCTTAACCAGCAATTCCTTTTGTCTTCTAACCTCTTCACTCTGTTAGGGATCTTGCTCCTTACGATACGGTTACACTTCGGCGAGCGGCGTCTACGGGTTTGAACTAGTTGTAGAGGACTTCCCCAACCAACACATCACCCTGTCTTACACCGATGGCTCTAGATCCTCCAGAACTCCGCTTCATGCAGGGCGACGCCGACGCTCCATCTACCAAACAACCGTCTCCTATCCCTGGTGGTGGAACCAACCCACCACCACTCCTGGGTGGAACCAACCCACCACGACTCCTTCTTCTCCTTGGTGGTGGAACCAACCCACCACCACTCCTGGGTGGAACCAACCCACAACGACTCCTGGGTGGAACCAACCCACCACGACTCCTGGGTGGAACCAACCCACCACCACTCCTGGGTGGAACCAACCCACCACCACTCCTGGGTGGAACCAACCCACCACCACTCCTGGGTGGAACCAACCCACCACCACTCCCCAATCAACAACCACAGCAGTGACCACCACCACTCCCCAATCAACAACCACAGCAGTGACCACCACCACTCCCCAATCAACAACCACAGCAGTGACCACCACCCCCTGGTCCCCCTGGACCCCCTGGACCCCTTCCACCCCAGGAAGCCTGTATCCCTCCACTGCTCCCCTCAGCAAACTCCCTCTGCAGTTCTCTCTTCTGGGTGAGAAACACTCCTCTTCTGATGGTTAAGAATGCATTGGATGGATGGATGGACATATTTATTCTACAAACAACAACAAACATGGCATTTATTTGTGTAGTATTGGCCTTTACTTGTGTACGTTTGTGTTCTTTTCCAATTCAGTGGACTCTCCTGCTCCCTCTTGCGATGAGGGAATGTACCTGCCCAGGTTCCTGCATCCGACACCACACAACGGAGAGCATCTCCACGCCGAGGTCAACAAAGAGCTGGAGATCAGGATCAAGGCCGAGGCTATATACTCAACGTAAGGGACAACATCCATGAAAGTTTATGATACAGTATTATACCCAGGATTATATTTCTAGTGCATGCACTCATGGCTGTAACAGTGCGTCCTGGCTGTAACAGTGCGTCCTGGCTGTAACAGTGCGTCCTGGCTGTAACAGTGCGTCCTGGCTGTAACAGTGCATCCTGGCTGTAACAGTGCGTCCTGGCTGTAACTAAAAACGTTATCGCCTGTAGTACTTTGTAACTATTTCAGTGATTACAAATATTTTATTCTGCAATCAATTATTTGTCCTAAGGCAGTCTACTGTATAAGTTCACCAAAAGGTCTAAGAAAACTAAAAGTTTTTCAATTAAGAGTAAATGTATTTTCTGTGATTGATTTGGATTGGTGCTGTTGTCTCTTTGCTAAGGGGGATGCTTGTGACGTCTGACTCTGACGTCACCCCACATAAGTTGCGATTTAAAATGGTTAAGGTTAGGGTTAGGTAGGGTAGGGTATGGGTTCAGGTTAGGGTTAGGATTCAGGGTAGGGTCGTCCAAGGATCCCACTTAGCATTTACTTTGTCCATTTTGCCTCCTTTCTAGGATTAATGATGTCATCGTCAGTGGACCTCTGAACATCACCAATCACATGACTACCCAAGGGGAGTTTGTCATCCGGTGGACACCCATCCGGGACAATCTGGGGGAGTATTTCCCCATTTGCTTCATCACTGAGGGGCTATCCGGGTAGGTCTTATGTTTTATAATGCTAGAAACATCACCAGAACTGCTCTGCTACTTCCTGTACGTTCTGCTACTTCCTGTACGTTCTGCTACTTCCTGTACGTTCTGCTACTTCCTGTACATTCTGCTACTTCCTGTACGTTCTGCTACTTCCTGTACGTTCTGCTACTTCCTGTATGTTCTGCTACTTCCTGTACGTTCTCCTACTTCCTGTACGTTCTCCTACTTCCTGTACATTCTGCTACTTCCTGTACGTTCTGCTACTTCTTGTATGTTCTGCTACTTCCCTCTGGAGTTTCCTCTTTTTATCAAATGTAATTTCCCAACGCACATGAGAGAGAGACTAATAATACATGTAATAAAAATATTACAATGTGCCGTTGTTTACCCTGATCTTCTCTAATACTTTCAGATCTAGCGTCTATCAGTCTGAGATGAGATGTGTTGTGGTGGAGGTCGGACACAGAAATGGTTTGTAGATTCTTCCACCATCAATATGCTGTGGTGTGTGATTGGACAATATGCTGTGGTGTGGGATTGGACAATATGCTGTGGTGTATGATTGGACAAAATGCTTTGGTGTGTGATTGTATGATTGATAACAGATGAAGCTGTGAATACTGTATGATACATACTATATATAGACTACACATCTGAAATCACCAAACGTGACGGAAAGATACAAATGAAACTCAAAATGACTCCAACCAACTCAAATCATGGTTCACAGTCACATTGTTTTGATAGGAGGAAATACAACAATAACAAAATATCTCCCATGACAGTCAAAGCCAAGGTGGTGTGTGACGAGACCAAGATGACAGTAGAAGTGGAGAAGTCCTCTGTTACTGGAATTCATGAGGACCATCTCCGCCTCAACGATCCCAGTAACTCTGCCTGCGACCTGCAACGCCTCTCCAACAGCACACACATCATTGGAGTCATCCCCCTCAATGCCTGTGGCACTCAGATAGAGGTGAGACCTCCGAGGTGTCAAATATTATATTGGGATGACATACAGTGAGGGAAAAAAAGTATTTGATCCCCTGCTGATTTTGTACGTTTGCCCACTGACAAAAAAATTATCAGTCTATAATTTTAATGGTAGGTTTATTTGAACAGTGAGAGACAGAGTAACAACAAAAAAATCCTGAAAAACGCATGTCAAAAATGTTATAAATTGATTTGCATTTTAATGAGGGAAATAAGTATTTGACCCCCTCTCAATCAGAAAGATTTCTGGCTCCCAGGTGTCTTTTATACAGGTAACGAGCTGAGATTAGGAGCACACTTTTAAAGGGAATGCTCCTAATCTCAGCTTGTTACCTGTATAAAAGACACCTGTCCACAGAAGCAATCAATCAATCAGATTCCCAACTCTCCACCATGGCCAAGACCAAAGAGCTCTCCACGGATGTCAGAGACAAGATTGTAGACCTACACAAGGCTGGAATGGGCTACAAGACCATCGCCAAGCAGCTTGGTGAGAAGGTGACAACAGTTGGTGTGATTATTCGCAAATGGAAGAAACACAAAAGAACTGTCAATCTCCCTCGGCCTGGGGCTCCATGCAAGATCTCACCTCGTGGAGTTGCAATGATCATGAGAACGGTGAGGAATCAGCCCAGAACTACACGGGAGGATCTTGTCAATGATCTCAAGGCAGCTGGGACCATAGTCACCAAGAAAACAATTGGTAACACACTACGCCGTGAAGGACTGAAATCCTGCAGCGCCCGCAAGGTCCCCTGCTCAAGAAAGCACATATACAGGCCCGTCTGAAGTTTGCCAATGAACATCTGAATGATTCAGAGGAGAACTGGGTGAAAGTGTTACGGTCAGATGAGACCAAAATGGAGCTCTTTGGCATCAACTCAACTCGCCGTGTTTGGAGGAGGAGGAATGCTGCCTATGACCCCAAGAACACCATCCCCACCGTCAAACATGGAGGTGGAAACATTATGCTTTGGGGATGTTTTTCTGCTAAGGGGACAGGACAACTTCACCGCATCAAAGGGACGATGGACGGGGCCATGTACCGTCAAATCTTGGGTGAGAACCTCCTTCCCTCAGCCAGGGCATTGAAAATGGGTCGTGGATGAGTATTCCAGCATGACAATGACCCAAAACACACGGCCAAGGCAACAAAGGAGTGGCTCAAGAAGAAGCACATTAAGGTCCTGGAGTGGCCTAGCCAGTCTCCAAACCTTAATCCCATAGAAAATCTGTGGAGGGAGCTGAAGATTTGAGTTGCCAAACGTCAGCCTCAACCTTAATGACTTGGAGAAGATCTGCAAAGAGGAGTGGAACAAAATCCCTCCTGAGATGTGTGCAAACCTGGTGGCCAACTACAAGAAACGTCTGACCTCTGTGATTGCCAACAAGGGTTTTGCCACCAAGTACTAAGTCATGTTTTGCAGAGGGGTCAAATACTTATTTCCCTCATTAAAATGCAAATCAATTTATAACATTTTTGACATGCGTTTTTTCAGGATTTCTTTTTGTTATTCTGTCTCTCACTGTTCAAATAAACCTACCATTAAAATTATAGACTGATCATGTCTTTGTCAGTGGGCAAACGTACAAAATTAGCAGGGGATCAAATACTTTTTTCCCTCACTGTATGTACAGTATTTATCTTTGTGTGAGACCCATTCACTCCTGGGTGTCTGTCTGAGTTCTCTATATTGAACCTGGTTCGAGGGGATATTCACCCCAAGGCACCACCTAGGCTGACTGATCTTGAATTGGTTTCCTCAGAGGAAGGGTCAAGATGGAATGTTTTGGTGAAGGGTGGCTTATGCTGCCTGTGGGAAGATCTGCCCTCAGAACAGTTTTGCATCTAAAGAGAAACCAACATGCTCGCTCATAACCCAAAGAGTTTCACAGCAACATAGGAACTGAAACGATTGCCGATTTGATCTTATTGATGTGTGTAGAGTTCAGTGCTGGCAGTGACCACAAAATGTAACTGTCTAGATGATTTCCCTCTCCATCTCTCTCAATCCAGGAGGACGACGACAACCTCATCTTCAAGAACGAAATCACCACCTTCGACAACCCCAACGATATCATCACCAGGCACCACCAGGTGGAGATTCAGTTCTACTGCCAGTACGCCAAACGCGGCAACGTGTCTCTGGGCTTCACTGCACACAGGGACAGCGTCACGGTCGTAGAGAAAGGCTTCGGCACGTTCACCTACCAGTTTGAGTTCTACCAGACCAGCCAGTTCACCAATATGGTGGATCCCCGTGACTACCCGTTAGACGTGGTGGTGAAGCAGATGATCTACATGGACATCGAGGCCGTGTCCACTGTGAATAACACTGAGCTCTTCGTGGAGTCCTGCAGAGCGACGCCGTACGACAACCCCAACTACCACCCCACCTACCCCATCATAGAAAACGGGTGAGACTGAGCACTCAGATTCAGCTTTATTAGCATGAGTGGAAAGGCCACTGTTGGTAAAAGCAAAGTGAGATAAAGACATCAACAATAACGCTAAAAATAATGACAATAGTAATGGTGATTAGAGAAAGGAAACATATACACTACCAGTCAAAGGTTTGGACACACCTACTCATTCAAGGCTTTTTCTTAATTTTTACTATTTTCTACATTGAAGAATAATAGTGAAGACATCAACTATGAAATAACACATATGGAATCATGTAGTAACCAAAAAAGTGTTAAATGAATCAAAATATATTTGAGATTCTTCAAAGTAGCCACGCCTTTACCTTGATGACACCTTTGCACACTCTTGGCATTCTCTCAACCAGCTTCACTTGGAATGCTTTTACAACAGTCTTGAAGGAGTTCCTACATATGCTGAGCACTATGTATATATTTTGATTTGTTTAACACTTTATTTGGTTACTACATGATTCCATATGTGTTATTTCATAGTTTTGATGTCTTCACTATTATTCTACAATGTAGAAAATAGTAAAAATAAAGAAAAACCCTTGAATGAGTAGGTGTGTCCAAACGTTTGACTGGTACTGTATATTAAAATATAAACACTAAGGCATTCATCAACCTCATGGTGGACACTTGTCAGTACTGTGAGATGTATAATAGAAATGACAGATTTGAGACATTTGTATAAAGGCTGTGGAATATTCTAGACTAAAATATTGTTTTACTGCACTTACTGTATGTACTTTACATATTTACTGTACTCTCAGTTTTACCTGTCTGTTGTTTTACCAGCTGCAATGTGGACGAGACGGTCCAAATCTTCTCACCCCGTCACCAGAGGCATTTCCAGTTCGGAATGGAAGCTTTCAAATTCATCGGACTGCACGACCAGGTACATGGGGACAGATTGCTGGATCATTCAAGGGTCGTATCAAGGGTGATATCTTTCTTAGTTCAGTGACATTTAAACCCTCTGGCTACAGGTGTACATCAGCTGTTCAGTGATCCTGTGTGAGGCTGGGAACCCCAACACCCGGTGTGCCCAGGGCTGCGTCAACTCCACCTCCCCCCAGCCTGATGGCCACCACCACCGCAAGAGAGAGGCCGCCATGCAAACGGCCAAGCACCACATCTCCCAGGGTCCTTTGCGCCTGAGAAGGAGTTCAGAGAGCTCAGGTAACGGCTGTAGCTGTAGATAAGCTAGAAATCAAACGTTGTTCTTTGAGTTATTGAAGAGACGGTATATTGCTGAAGTTCTCATCCATGATTTAGGAAAGACCTCTGCAGTCAAATTTTTTCAACAGGCATAAGCAATAGCATCTCAAGATAAATCTCTGGATAAAAAGGTGTTTTTTGTATCACAAAGTGTTTTTGTGTTAAAAAAAAGGCATTTACGTGTTTTCTTGTTTTTTTCCAGTGACCAACATGAACATGGTGTTGATGGCTGGGTGTATCGTAGCAACCGTTGCCATGCTGTGCGGAGTGATGCTCTACAAGGCCAAAACACCAGGGGTTAAATACCAACCCCTGACAGCATTTGAGACTTAGTCCGATGTTCAGCCATCCTTTCACATGTAGCCTGCACTATATAAAGAAGGACGGTGGGAAATATAGATCATTTGAAAAGTGGTCTCTGACTTTTACAATTAAACGTCTCTTGGGATCAATACAAGAATATACATTAATCCGTAAAAAAACGTACTTAGCAGTAACTCCAATTATAACATGTGTCTTTGCTGACCAAGTGAAACGTTATTGATAGCCACTCGAGCTACCAGCGGGATAGCACGCATTCACATATGACAGGAGGCTGCTGAGGGGAGCACAGCTCATAATAATGTCTGGAATGGAGCGAACGGTGTATTTGATACCATTCCACTCATTCCACTCCAGCCATTACCATGGGCCCCCCCCCCCCAGCCATTACCATGGGCCCCCCCCCCCCAGCCATTACCATGGGCCCCCCCCCCCCCCAGCCATTACCATGGGCCCCCCCCCCCCCAGCCATTACCATGGGCCCCCCCCCCCCAGCCATTACCATGGGCCCCCCCCCCCCAGCCATTACCATGGGCCCCCCCCCCCCAGCCATTACCATGGGCCCCCCCCCCCCAGCCATTACCATGGGCCCCCCCCCCCCCCGTGCTCCCCAATTAAAGGTCCCACCAACCTGCTGTGAGATGTAGCCCAGCCTATATGCATGTGACCCATATAGTGCCCTCTAGTGTACAGATGAGGTGCAACATACAAAGACAGAAAACCTATAAACCACACAACAACCATTATAAGTAGGCCCAAATGGCTCCCTCGACTTGTTTTAACAGTTAAATGCCTGGTTCTTATTATTATCTGTATTGGGATGTGGGGATAGTAATGTAATACTGGGAGTTGACATGTTCTGGAAAGGCTTTCTATATAGGCCAGGGTCTGTTGAACCAGGGATCAATTGCGTTTATTTGTTATGATTGTGTTACATCAAAATGGGACCCTGGTTAAAATAAATGTTTCGTCTATATGATGTAATGAATTACTATAAAATGGTCCTTTTGATAAATGAATGTATGTGTATTAATTTAGCCATGGTATCTTACACATTAAACATTAACATACAATGTAAATAGCATCTTTGTGTATCTGAAATAGTGTGCATGATTTTTCATGTGGTCCTCTGTAGCTCAGCTGGAAGAGCACGGCACTTGTAACGCCAAGGTAGTGGGTTCGATCCCCGGGACCACCCATACACAAAAATGTATGCACGCATGACTGTAAGTCGCTTTGGATAAAAGCGTCTGCTAAATGGCATATTATTATTATTATTATTATTATTTTCCTGGATCCACAGCAAACAAATGTCCCTCACATGATCCAACATGGCTGCCCTGTCACATATGGCCATCAGTGGAGCAGGAGTGCTTTGATTAACATTCTGCATGATCCAACATGGCTGCCCTGTTACATATGGCCATCAGTGGACCAAAAGTGCTTTGATTAACATTCTGTTGAGGAAATGTAGACCTATAGGCCTAATGCAAAGAAATAATGTGTCGATTTTTTTTAAATTATTGAATTTCTTGTTGTATACACAATTCAGCTTTAAGCTGCCATGTGTACTGGGATAAAACTCAACTATAAATAAGTTGACGCCAGTGGAGGCTTCTGAGGGGAGAACGGCTCATAGTAATGGCTGGAACGGAGCGAATGGAATGGCATCAAACTCAAGGAAACCTTGTGTTTGATGTATTTGATACCATTCCCTCTTATTCCGCTTCAGCCATTACCACAAGTCTGTCCTTCCCAATTAAGGCGACACCAACCTCCTGTGGTTGACACAGTTCAGCGTTGAATACAAGTACTGTAGTATAAAGTATGTTGATTTACACTGCCCTCCTGTGGTCAAATATGAGTTAAATCCAGGATTATTATCACCCAGAAAAACAGTATCGATTGTAGTATGTAGTATTAAATTCAAGCATAATGTCTTGTCTAGTTTGCCATAGCTACAGAAAATGTGTAACATACATTTTTGTTGCAGATTAATGAAGTACTTCATAATGGGGTCAGTGATAATCCACTCACTGACAGACCAAAGCCACATACACATCATCATCACCAGCGATCCCTTGTTTTACCATCTCACCTCATTCACATTTACATTTACATCATTTACCAGACGTTCTTATCCAGAGCGACTTACAAATTGGTGCATTCAACTTATGATAGCCAGTGGGACAACCACCTTTTTTTTTTATGGGGGGTGGGGGAAGAAGGATTACTTTATACTATTCCAGGTATTCCTTAAAGAGGTAGGGTTTCAAGTGTCTCCGGAAGGTGGTCAGTGACTCCGCTGTCCTGGCGTCGTGGGGGAGCTTGTTCCACCATTGGGGTGCCAGAGCAGCGAATAGCTTTGACTGGGCTGAGCGGGAACTGTGCTTCCATAGAGGTAGGGGAGCTAGCAGGCCAGAGGTGGATGAACGTAGTGCCCTCGTTTGGGTGTAGGGTCTGATCAGAGCCTGAAGGTAAGGAGGTGCCGTTCCCCTCACAGCTCCGTAGGCAAGCACCATGGTCTTGTAGTAGATGCGAGCCTCAACTGGAAGCCAGTGGATTGTGCGGAGGAGCGGGGTGACATGAGAGAACTTGGGAAAGTTGAACACCAGACGGGCTGCAGCGTTCTGGATGAGTTGTAGGGGTTTAATGGCACAGGCAGGGAGCCTAGCCAACAGCGAGTTGCAGTAATCCAGACAAGTGCCTGGATTAGGACCTGTGCTGCTTTCTGTGTAAGGTAGGGTCGTACTCTGCGAATGTTGTAGAGCATCAACCTGCAGGATCGGGTCACCGCTTTGATGTTAGCGGAGAACGACAGGGTTTTGTCCAGGGTCACGCCAAGGTTCTTTGCACTCTGGGAGGAGGACACAATGGAGTTGTCAACCGTGATGGCGAGATCATGGAGCGGGCAGTCCTTCCCCGGGAGAAAATGAATTGTGTGTCGTCTGCGTAGCAATGATAGGAGAGACCATGTGAGGATATGACAGAGCCAAGTGACTTGGTGTATAGAGAGAATAGGAGAGGGCCTAGAACTGAGCCCTGGGGGACACCAGTGGTGAGAGCACGTGGTGCGGAGACAGATTCTCGCCACGCCACCTGGTAGGAGCGACCTGTCAGGTAGGACGCAATCCAAGAGTGAGCAGCGCCGGAGATGCCCAACTCGGAGAGGGTGGAGAGGAGGATCTGATGGTTCACAGTATCAAAGGCAGCGGATAGGTCTAGAAGGATAAGAGCAGAGGAGAGAGAGTTAGCTTTAGCAGTGCGGAGAGCCTCCGTGACACAGAGAAGAGCAGTCTCAGTTGAATGACCAGTCTTGAAACCTGACTGGCTTGGATCAAGAAGGTCATTCTGAGAGAGATAGCAGGAGAGTTGGCTAGAGACGGCACGCTCACGAGTTTTGGAGAGAAAAGAAAGAAGGGATACTGGTCTGTAGTTGTTGACATCGGAGGGATCGAGTGTAGGTATTTTGAGGAGGGGTGCAACTCTCGCTCTCTTGAAGACGGAAGGGACATGGCCAGCGGTCAAGGATGAGTTGATGAGCGAGGTGAGGTAAGGGAGAAGGTCTCCGGAAATGGTCTGGAGAAGAGAGGAGGGGATAGGGTCAAGTGGGCAGGTTGTTGGGCGGCCGGCCGTCACAAGTCGCAAGATTTCATCTGGAGAGAGAGGGGAGAAAGAAGTCAAAGCATAGGTTAGGGCAGTGTGAGCAGGACCAGTGGTGTCATTTGACTTAATAAATGAGGATCGGATGTCGTCAACCTTCTTTTCAAAATGGTTGACGAAGTCAAAAGATGCAGAAAGGGAGGAGAGGAGGGTTGAGGAGGCAGAATCAGGAGATCGGAGGGAGAAAGATTTAGCAGAGGGAAGAGATGATAGGATGGAAGAGGAGAGAGTAGCGGGAGAGAGAGAGCGAAGGTTGCGATGGCACATTACCATCTGAGTAGGGGCAGAGTGAGTAGTGTTGGAGGAGAGCAAGAGAGAAAAGGATACAAAGTAGTGTTCAGAGACTTGGAGGGGAGTTGCAGTGAGATTAGTAGAAGAACAGCATCTAGTAAAGATGAGGTCAAGCGTATTGCCTGCCTTGTGAGTAGGGGGGGACGGTGAGAGGGTGAGGTCAAAAGAGGAAAGGAGTGGAAAGAAGGAGGCAGAGAGAAATGAGTCAAAGGCAGACGTAGGGAGGTTAAAGTCACCCAGAACTGTGAGGGGTGAGCCATCCTCAAGAAAGGAACTTATCAAGGCGTCAAGCTCATTGATGAACTCTCCAAGGGAACCTGGAGGGCGATAAATGACAAGGATGTTAAGCTTGAATGGGCTAGTGACTGTGACAGCATGGAATTCAAATGAGGAGATAGACAGATGGGCCAGGGGAAAAAGAGAGAATGTTCATTTGGGAGAGATGAGGATTCCTGTGCCACCGCCG
Organism: Coregonus lavaretus; assembly: GCF_964263955.1. Lineage (NCBI taxonomy): Eukaryota > Metazoa > Chordata > Actinopteri > Salmoniformes > Salmonidae > Coregonus > Coregonus lavaretus. The sequence continues at coordinate 210,323 of NW_028162032.1, forward strand.
CGCTGACCAGATGCTCTCGGGGTATGCGAGAACACATGGTCAGACGAGGAAAGAGCAGTAAGAGTAGCAGTTTTTTCTGTGGTAATCCATGTTTCCTTCAGCGCCAAGAAGTCGAGGGACTGGAGGGTAGCATAGGCTGAGATGAACTCTGCCTTGTTGGCCACAGAACAGCAGTTCCAGAGGCTGCCGGAGACCTGGAACTCCACGTGGGTCGTGCGCGCAGGGACCACCAGATTAGAGTAGCAGCAGCCACGTGGTGTGAAGCGTTTGTATGGCCTGTGCAGAGAGGAGAGAACAGGGATAGACAGACACATAGTTGACAGGCTACAGAAAAAGGCTACAATAATGCAAAGGAGATCAGAATGAAATGAACTAAACATCTGGGAAAGTGAGAGAGCGGGGCCTCCCTCATTTACGTTTCACTGAAACACTCAAATATAACTCTCCCAACTTCCACTTTAGAAATTATAATTGTTGTAAACTACAGCGGTTCAATGTTTTCTAGGAATAGACTCTAACTTGGTTTATTCAGCTAGCTAACTTGGTACAGTATTCTTCCGTGAAAACCGTCCAGGGCACCGAATCCTATGACGCCATAGCCAACTAGCATGCCAGCCTCCAATAACACGGTTTAGCACCAATGCTCGGTTACAACAAACCACCAGTGTGTTAACACGCCAAACAGATCATTCGTGTCCGTGTTTAACGTTGTGTAAAGTTTTGGGTTAGTTGACCGTTTGAGTGTGTACGTCGTCAACTTATTCAGCCAGTTAGTTATCTAGAATAGTTAGCATACTAGCTAGCCATTGCTCTCTGCCAACGAACCAACCCCTCCTCCCACGGCACAAAACACACAGAGAGCCAAGCTAACGTTAACTAGTCACCCATGTCCCGAATTCCCTTGAACGACTCTGGTTACCAGTATGTAAAAACAAAACAAAAATAAATGTAGGTTATAACTTACCCTTAGTAGCTACTGTTAGCCAGTTAAGTGCAAAGCTAGCCACTGAATCGATTTAGCCAGTTCGCGTCTGTCCCAACGGAGAGAAAGCGTCTCCACATATTACAGCTGGGTCGTTCCAGCTATTGTTTAGTTAGCTATCCAGGTAGCAACAAGCTAGCTACATTTCGAGTACAGTAGCTACTAACTACCTAACGTTAACGCTTCAGATAATGAGGTTTGAAAAACAGCTGAATGGTAGGTAGCTAGCTGGCATAATTACAGGTACTCTTAAGCGTGAAATAACATTGGAAACAACTAACCACAGTTGCTAATAGTTACCAGTAGCTACCCGCTAGCTAGCTAGCTTTATTGGTCCAGGTAGTGAGTTAGCTAGCCTCGTGCTTCACCGGGCTCAGCCGAATACAATAATTACCTACAATAACCTACAATAACTACCTAGATAAACTACCTACAATACCAATACATGGTTTAAGCTTTACTCGACACCATATAAGAAGCCAAGCTTACCTCCCGCTAGAGAAACACAACCTCACCCGACCAGTATCCACGCTCAGGGGGTGCTGCAGCACCTTCAGCACCCGTACTTCCCGCGGCTATACATTTAACATTTTAGTCATTTAGCAGACGCTCTTATCCAGAGCGACTTACAGTTAGTGAGTGCATACATTTTTCATACTGGCCCCCCCGTGGGAATCGAACCCACAACCCTGGCGTTGCAAGCGCCATGCTCTACCAACTGAGCTACAGGAGGCCCTACAGGAGGCTATGCCTGGAGGTCAAGGACGATCTCTTCTTCACAGGCTTTAGGAGGTTAATTTGTAGCAATCACGCACGCGCACACGCACACACACACACACAGTTTATTGCCCTGTTTACAGTTGGTCCACAGCAGTCTAGTTGGGCGGCCATGCCATGATCATGGCACATTCCTGTAGGGTGTGTCAGCTGTCAGAGCTTGGGGAGGAAGTGGTGGTCATTGGTGGCCATCTATTTTTAAAGTGTTGAAATGGGCAGGAAAGGGACTGGGTAAAGCTCAGAGGTCAAGAGTTACGGAAACACACGGCTGTCCTGGGGGTCGCTGACTGGCAGACAGGGGTGGCAGACAGGGGTGGGGTTGGGCTGTAGGCCTATGTGAAACACGAGAGGGGAGACAGGCGCATTCATTTACCCCCAAGGCTTTCCTGGAGCAGATAGAACAAAGTGAATGAGAAGGAATAGGATAAGGGGAGATGGGTAGAGGGGGAGAGTGATTGATAAGATGGTAGAGACACACACCTCATTAGACCTGTCATCAGCGTCACCGTACAGGTAGAGTGCTGGGTACCTTCCTCAAGTCTCAAAGGGTCGGTTAACCGGTTACCTCATACACAACATAAATGGTCCGTACCCATTTTAGTTCACAGGCAGGACAGTCTAGCACACAGTCAACTGTATTTTTAGTTTTATTTTATTTTATTTTGCATACATGACAGCTAAAAGCTGAATTGTGTATATAAGTACAAACATAAAACATTTTAGAAAATCTATAAAATGTGAAATGGAACTGGAAGCGATGATGGATGATCAGGGAACCAGATCTGATGGCACTTTTACAAAGGATGAGATGGATGTCCCTCTGCAGTTCCACCACACCCTGCTATGTTATAAGAGTGTGACTGTCTGTTTAGCCTTCCCATCATCCCCCAATACCACCATTATGAGAAGGGATTGGGTCCCATTAGTCCTGCTGCAGTCTAACAGGACCATCCTACTGCTGTAGTCTAACAGGACCATCCTACTGCTGTAATCTAACAGGACTATCCTGTAGTCTAACAGGACCATACTACTGCTGTAGTCTAACAGGACCATCCTACTGCTGTAGTCTAACAGGACCATCCTACTGCTGTAATCTAACAGGACCATCCTACTGCTGTAATCTAACAGGACCATCCTACTGCTGTAGTCTAACAGGACCATCCTGTAGTCTAACAGGACCATCCTACTGCTGTAGTCTAACAGGACCATCCTGTAGTCTAACAGGACCATCCTACTGCTGTAGTCTAACAGGACCATCCTGTAGTCTAACAGGACCATCCTACTGCTGTAGTCTAACAGGACCATCCTACTGCTGTAGTCTAACAGGACCATCCTACTGCTGTAGTCTAACAGGACCATCCTGTAGTCTAACAGGACCATTCTACTGCTGTAGTCTAACAGGACCATCCTACTGCTGTAGTCTAACAGGACCATCCTACTGCTGTAGTCTAACAGGACCATCCTACTGCTGTAGTCTAACAGGACCATCCTGTAGTCTAACAGGACCATCCTACTGCTGTAGTCTAACAGGACCATCCTACTGCTGTAGTCTAACAGGACCATCCTACTGCTGTAGTCTAACAGGACCATCCTACTGCTGTAGTCTAACAGGACCATCTTACTGCTGTAGTCTAACAGGACCATCCTACTGCTGTAGTCTAACAGGACCATCCTGTAGTCTAACAGGACCATCCTACTGCTGTAATCTAACAGGACCATCCTGTAGTCTAACAGGACCATCCTACTGCTGTAGTCTAACAGGACCATCCTACTGCTGTAGTCTAACAGGACCATCTTACTGCTGTAGTCTAACAGGACCATCCTACTGCTGTAGTCTAACAGGACCATCCTGTAGTCTAACAGGACCAGTCTACTGCTGTAGTCTAACAGGACCATCCTACTGCTGTAGTCTAACAGGACCATCCTACTGCTGTAGTCTAACAGGACCATCCTACTGCTGTATTCTAACAGGACCATCCTACTGCTGTAGTCTAACAGGACCATCCTGTAGTCTAACAGGACCATCCTGTAGTCTAACAGGACCATCCTACTGCTGTAGTCTAACAGGACCATCCTACTGCTGTAGTCTAACAGGACCATCCTGTAGTCTAACAGGACCATCCTACTGCTGTAGTCTAACAGGACCATCCTACTGCTGTAGTCTAACAGGACCATCCTACTGCTGTAGTCTAACAGGACCATCCTACTGCTGTAGTCTAACAGGACCATCCTGTAGTCTAACAGGAATATCCTACTGCTGTAGTCTAACAGGACCATCCTACTGCTGTAGTCTAACAGGACCATCCTACTGCTGTAGTCTAACAGGACCATCCTGTAGTCTAACAGGACCATCCTGTAGTCTAACAGGACCATCCTACTGCTGTAGTCTAACAGGACCATCCTGTAGTCTAACAGGACCATCCTACTGCTGTAGTCTAACAGGACCATCCTACTGCTGTAGTCTAACAGGACCATCCTGTAGTCTAACAGGACCATCCTGTAGTCTAACAGGACCATCCTACTGCTGTAGTCTAACAGGACCATCCTACTGCTGTAATCTAACAGGACCATCCTACTGCTGTAGTCTAACAGGACCATCCTGTAGTCTAACAGGACCATCCTACTGCTGTAGTCTAACAGGACCATCCTACTGCTGTAGTCTAACAGGACCATCCTACTGCTGTAGTCTAACAGGACCATCCTGTAGTCTAACAGGACCATCCTACTGCTGTAGTCTAACAGGACCACCCTACTGCTGTAGTCTAACAGGACCATCCTGTAGTCTAACAGGACCATCCTACTGCTGTAGTCTAACAGGACCATCCTACTGCTGTAGTCTAACAGGACCATCCTACTGCTGTAGTCTAACAGGACCATCCTGTAGTCTAACAGGACCATCCTGTAGTCTAACAGGACCATCCTACTGCTGTAGTCTAACAGGACCATCCTACTGCTGTAATCTAACAGGACCATCCTACTGCTGTAGTCTAACAGGACCATCCTGTAGTCTAACAGGACCATCCTACTGCTGTAGTCTAACAGGACCATCCTACTGCTGTAGTCTAACAGGACCATCCTACTGCTGTAGTCTAACAGGACCATCCTGTAGTCTAACAGGACCATCCTACTGCTGTAGTCTAACAGGACCATCCTACTGCTGTAGTCTAACAGGACCATCCTACTGCTGTAGTCTAACAGGACCATCCTGTAGTCTAACAGGACCATCCTGTAGTCTAACAGGACCATCCTGTAGTCTAACAGGACCATCCTGTAGTCTAACAGGACCATCCTGTAGTCTAACAGGACCATCCTACTGCTGTAGTCTAACAGGACCATCCTACTGCTGTAGTCTAACAGGACCATCCTACTGCTGTAGTCTAACAGGACCATCCTGTAGTCTAACAGGACCATTCTACTGCTGTAGTCTAACAGGACCATCCTACTGCTGTAGTCTAACAGGACCATCCTACTGCTGTAGTCTAACAGGACCATCCTACTGCTGCAGTCTAACAGGACCATCCTGTAGTCTAACAGGACCATCCTACTGCTGTAGTCTAACAGGACCATCCTACTGCTGTAGTCTAACAGGACCATCCTACTGCTGTAGTCTAACAGGACCATCCTACTGCTGTAGTCTAACAGGACCATTCTACTGCTGTAGTCTAACAGGACCATCCTACTGCTGTAGTCTAACAGGACCATGCTACTGCTGCAGTCTAACAGGACCATCCTGTAGTCTAACAGGACCATCCTACTGCTGTAGTCTAACAGGACCATCCTGTAGTCTAACAGGACCATCCTACTGCTGTAGTCTAACAGGACCATCCTGTAGTCTAACAGGACCATCCTACTGCTGTAGTCTAACAGGACCATCCTGTAGTCTAACAGGACCATCCTACTGCTGTAGTCTAACAGGACCATCCTGTAGTCTAACAGGACCATCCTACTGCTGTAGTCTAACAGGACCATCCTACTGCTGTAGTCTAACAGGACCATCCTACTGCTGTAATCTAACAGGACCATCCTACTGCTGTAGTCTAACAGGACCATCCTGTAGTCTAACAGGACCATCCTGTAGTCTAACAGGACCATCCTACTGCTGTAGTCTAACAGGACCATCCTACTGCTGTAGTCTAACAGGACCATCCTGTAGTCTAACAGGACCATCCTACTGCTGTAGTCTAACAGGACCATCCTGTAGTCTAACAGGACCATCCTACTGCTGTAGTCTAACAGGACCATCCTACTGCTGTAGTCTAACAGGACCATCCTGTAGTCTAACAGGACCATCCTGTAGTCTAACAGGACCATCCTGTAGTCTAACAGGACCATCCTACTGCTGTAGTCTAACAGGACCATCCTACTGCTGTAGTCTAACAGGACCATCCTGTAGTCTAACAGGACCATCCTACTGCTGTAGTCTAACAGGACCATCCTGTAGTCTAACAGGACCATCCTACTGCTGTAGTCTAACAGGACCATCCTGTAGTCTAACAGGACCATCCTACTGCTGTAGTCTAACAGGACCATCCTACTGCTGTAGTCTAACAGGACCATCCTACTGCTGTAGTCTAACAGGACCATCCTACTGCTGTAGTCTAACAGGACCATCCTGTAGTCTAACAGGACCATCCTACTGCTGTAGTCTAACAGGACCATCCTACTGCTGTAGTCTAACAGGACCATCCTACTGCTGTAGTCTAACAGGACCATCCTACTGCTGTAGTCTAACAGGACCATCTTACTGCTGTAGTCTAACAGGACCATCCTACTGCTGTAGTCTAACAGGACCATCCTGTAGTCTAACAGGACCATCCTACTGCTGTAATCTAACAGGACCAGTCTACTGCTGTAGTCTAACAGGACCATCCTACTGCTGTAGTCTAACAGGACCATCCTACTGCTGTAGTCTAACAGGACCATCCTACTGCTGTAGTCTAACAGGACCATCCTACTGCTGTAGTCTAACAGGACCATCCTGTAGTCTAACAGGACCATCCTACTGCTGTAGTCTAACAGGACCATCCTGTAGTCTAACAGGACCATCCTACTGCTGTAGTCTAACAGGACCATCCTGTAGTCTAACAGGACCATCCTACTGCTGTAGTCTAACAGGACCATCCTGTAGTCTAACAGGACCATCCTACTGCTGTAGTCTAACAGGACCATCCTACTGCTGTAGTCTAACAGGACCATCCTACTGCTGTAGTCTAACAGGACCATCCTGTAGTCTAACAGGACCATTCTACTGCTGTAGTCTAACAGGACCATCCTACTGCTGTAGTCTAACAGGACCATCCTACTGCTGTAGTCTAACAGGACCATCCTACTGCTGTAGTCTAACAGGACCATCCTGTAATCTAACAGGACCATCCTACTGCTGTAGTCTAACAGGACCATCCTGTAGTCTAACAGGACCATCCTACTGCTGTAGTCTAACAGGACCATCCTACTGCTGTAGTCTAACAGGACCATCCTACTGCTGTAGTCTAACAGGACCATCCTACTGCTGTAGTCTAACAGGACCATCCTGTAATCTAACAGGACCATCCTACTGCTGTAGTCTAACAGGACCATCCTGTAATCTAACAGGACCATCCTACTGCTGTAGTCTAACAGGACCATCCTGTAGTCTAACAGGACCATCCTACTGCTGTAGTCTAACAGGACCATCCTACTGCTGTAGTCTAACAGGACAATCCTACTGCTGTAGTCTAACAGGACCATCCTACTGCTGTAGTCTAACAGGACCATCCTACTGCTGTAGTCTAACAGGACCATCCTACTGCTGTAGTCTAACAGGACCATCCTACTGCTGTAGTCTAACAGGACCATCCTGTAGTCTAACAGGACCATCCTACTGCTGTAGTCTAACAGGACCATCCTGTAGTCTAACAGGACCATCCTACTGCTGTAGTCTAACAGGACCATCCTGTAGTCCAACAGGACCATCCTACTGCTGTAGTCTAACAGGACCATCCTGTAGTCTAACAGGACCATCCTACTGCTGTAGTCTAACAGGGCCATCCTGTAGTCTAACAGGACCATCCTACTGCTGTAGTCTAACAGGACCATCCTACTGCTGTAGTCTAACAGGACCATCCTGTAGTCTAACAGGACCATCCTGTAGTCTAACAGGACCATCCTACTGCTGTAGTCTAACAGGACCATCCTACTGCTGTAGTCTAACAGGACCATCCTACTGCTGTAGTCTAACAGGACCATCCTGTAGTCTAACAGGACCATCCTACTGCTGTAGTCTAACAGGACCATCCTACTGCTGTAGTCTAACAGGACCATCCTACTGCTGTAGTCTAACAGGACCATCCTACTGCTGTAGTCTAACAGGACCATCCTACTGCTGTAATCTAACAGGACCATCCTACTGCTGTAGTCTAACAGGACCATCCTGTAGTCTAACAGGACCATCCTACTGCTGTAGTCTAACAGGACCATCCTGTAGTCTAACAGGACCATCCTACTGCTGTAGTCTAACAGGACCATCCTACTGCTGTAGTCTAACAGGACCATCCTACTGCTGTAGTCTAACAGGACCATCCTGTAGTCTAACAGGACCATCCTGTAGTCTAACAGGACCATCCTACTGCTGTAGTCTAACAGGACCATCCTACTGCTGTAGTCTAACAGGACCATCCTACTGCTGTAGTCTAACAGGACCATCCTGTAGTCTAACAGGACCATCCTACTGCTGTAGTCTAACAGGACCATCCTGTAGTCTAACAGGACCATCCTACTGCTGTAGTCTAACAGGACCATCCTACTGCTGTAGTCTAACAGGACCATGCTACTGCTGTAGTCTAACAGGACCATCCTGTAGTCTAACAGGACCATCCTGTAGTCTAACAGGACCATCCTACTGCTGTAGTCTAACAGGACCATCCTACTGCTGTAGTCTAACAGGACCATCCTACTGCTGTAGTCTAACAGGACCATCCTACTGCTGTAGTCTAACAGGACCATCCTACTGCTGTAGTCTAACAGGACCATCCTACTGCTGTAGTCTAACAGGACCATCCTACTGCTGTAGTCTAACAGGACCATCCTACTGCTGTAGTCTAACAGGACCATCCTACTGCTGTAGTCTAACAGGACCATCCTACTGCTGTAGTCTAACAGGACCATCCTGTAGTCTAACAGGACCATCCTACTGCTGTAGTCTAACAGGACCATCCTGTAGTCTAACAGGACCATCCTACTGCTGTAGTCTAACAGGACCATCCTACTGCTGTAGTCTAACAGGACCATCCTACTGCTGTAGTCTAACAGGACCATCCTGTAGTCTAACAGGACCATCCTACTGCTGTAGTCTAACAGGACCATCCTGTAGTCTAACAGGACCATCCTACTGCTGTAGTCTAACAGGACCATTCTACTGCTGTAGTCTAACAGGACCATCCTGTAGTCTAACAGGACCATCCTACTGCTGTAGTCTAACAGGACCATCCTACTGCTGTAGTCTAACAGGACCATGCTACTGCTGTAGTCTAACAGGACCATGCTACTGCTGTAGTCTAACAGGACCATCCTACTGCTGTAGTCTAACAGGACCATCCTGTAGTCTAACAGGACCATCCTACTGCTGTAGTCTAACAGGACCATCCTACTGCTGTAGTCTAACAGGACCATCCTACTGCTGCAGTCTAACAGGACCATCCTACTGCTGTAGTCTAACAGGACCATGCTACTGCTGTAGTCTAACAGGACCATGCTACTGCTGTAGTCTAACAGGACCATCCTACTGCTGTAGTCTAACAGGACCATCCTACTGCTGTAGTCTAACAGGACCATCCTACTGCTGTAGTCTAACAGGACCATCCTACTGCTGTAATCTAACAGGACCATCCTGTAGTCTAACAGGACCATCCTACTGCTGTAGTCTAACAGGACCATCCTACTGCTGTAGTCTAACAGGACCATCCTACTGCTGTAGTCTAACAGGACCATCCTGAGGCACCATACCTAATTTAGGCAAAACCCACCCTCACATTTTCTCTCTCTTGCCTTCTCCCTCTCTCTTTCCCCCTCGCTCTCAAAATCTGGAGAGGATGTGGGAGCTCAGGATGATTATGTTGACTAATTACTGCCTATATTACAGGTCCCTGAAGCAAAAGGGCTATTCACTTGATTGACTGGAAATTTCCAGAAGGTCTCTATATTAAATTATTCAGGTCAGACCGGATGCTGAGGATAATAAGCATTTAAAGTATTCACTTTGAAATTGGCAATATTTGTCTCATACTGTACATGGAGGGCATAATGACTTTAATGAAGACATCATGTGGAGTGTCTCTGGAATGCTGTATGTGTGTGTTTTATTTGTTTATTTATTTATTTCACCTTTATTTAACCAGGTAAACCAGTTGAGAACAAGTTCTCATTTACAACTGCGTGTGTGATATTTCAAAGACAAGTGCATCTATCATAACTAAATCTCTACCATTATGAATTTGAAAAATCAAGTGACAAGAGGGAAAATGCTGCCATTATTTCACCACACATAGGCTAATCACATTGACCTAAAAACACACCAAGATAATATACTGTAAATCTTACGTCTGATTGAATGAGTTGCAACCTCGGTCACGGACCGTAGCTTGCCCTAGCGACGTGCTTTCCACCGTTCGGACGTCACCAGCGTACGGACGCACAGCTTTTTTTCTTCCTTCAGGAGAGCAGGAAACGATAGACAACAAGAAGCGAATCCTGAGCGGAGCGGGAGAGGGACAGCTCCTGTCGAGCTGGATGACCAAAGAACACTGGATTAAAAGCTTGCATTCGGACGGAAACCTGTTTTATTTGATACTTTGGTAACCCATGGACAAATTGGCCGTGGATACATATTTATCAAGTGTGTTTCGAGACCAATCCAAGGAGTTTAAAGTTTCCGCGATCTCCTCTCTTGGATTGCACTGTCTTCTTTGCCAGGCTGTGATGTGGTGACGCGGCTCATCGACGGGAAGCTAAGCTAACGTTAGCTGGCAAAAAAAATACACCAGAGAAAATGTGCTTTGGATATTAGATTTTTCTTTTGACTTCATCTTAATTTTTGAATTTCACTGTTGGAGTTGGATTATGAACACTTAATATGCGTTGTCTGGTATTTTCTTGGACAGTAACATTTCACTTTTTAGTTGCAGTCTAATGAGCTATCATAACCGGCTACCTAGCTAGCTCTGGCCATTAGATTGCTAACGTTAGCTAGCTATCTAGCTACATCTGTTTCCACTTTTGTTCGTTGTAAATAGTGTTTCCTAGCTGGCTAACTACACTTTTTTTTTCTTGAACAAAGTATACAAAGGTTAGAATGAGTTAATAACTGCATGTATATTATATGTGCAAATACTAATAATCAGTTTGACCCACTTTTATCTTGTGTAATGCAGAAGTAACTACCGTTAGTTAACTAGCTAGCTAGGTTTGGAGTATTGCCCTCTGATGTGAGTCTGGCAGTGCGGCCTTTGGAATTCCTTTCTTGTTCGCGGTCGGGGACCTTTCAGCCTGGATGGTTTTCACCATGTCGATGGATTTAATGTTTTGACTGGCTTGGATTATTCATAAAATTGTACCGTTGCGTTAGTTGGACGAACTGGCCTGAAATTAAGTTGAAGAAAACTCGGCAACATAAAAAGAAAAGTGGACATCACAAAGGAATTTCGCCTACTTTGCGAAGGTAGCTAACCATTGATTTATTTGCAACAATGTATAACCTTTTTATTGTGCCAGCTTTACTAACTTTCTACCAGGCATATGTCATATGTTAAGGCCATTTGGTTCACAGCTCTGTAAATGAGTGCATTTGGCAGTGACTTACTAAAAGTAAGTTCCTCGTAGTCCTTTTCGATAACTGTCAATTGATTGATCTAGTTAGCTAGGTGCCCGTACTCCTATTGTATGCCATTAGCCTTCAGCCTTGAGTTTGAAAGAGTTCGGTAGTTAGGTCTGCTCTACACTGGCCCTACAGCACCAACACACGCTCCTTGGCAGCTAGTTTGTTTATCAAAAACAGTCACATTCCAGACAGAAGGTATTAGCGTTACGCCTTCCCCGTGACCTTGGTGTAATGGTTTACACATTTCTGTTACCAGACTTTGACCCTATTGTCTCTCTCTTTGGACTTCAGCCTACATGTAGCAGCGGTCTATGTTAGCAGCCCATCCAGTACGAATTCTGTGTACGCTTTGTTCAATGGATGCGTATAGGGACTTCAGCCTACTGTAACGTTACTTGGTGATGTAGGTCTACTTCCCCTCACTGGGTTGAGATATCTACAACTGAACTGCCATACTTTGAAGCCTACTGACATAATGGACACAGAGAAGGTGCAGTTGTTGTTGTTGTTATGTTGAGGTAGCTACACCACAGAGTGTGGCTACCATCTGTCAATCTGTCTCCTGCACTTCAGCAGGGCCCCTCCCCCTTATAAACTCCATTGTGGTGATTTGTTGGTTTGACCTCCTTATGCAGCGCTGCTGTCCATTTGCCTAGGCGAAATTAGGTTACATTTGGCAGCAGCCAATATTAATATTTATCTCCTAGATATGTGTGGGATTTGGATGGTTTTGGCTCAATGGCGGGCCTGCATTGTAAACCAAGCTCCTAAAGACATTGAAGGTACAGTGCCACTGCGCAGGTCCCTGAACTGAACACAATGGCTTCTGAAAGCAAGTGCCTTGGAGTTGAAGACTGTGGAAGCAGAAAGGAAAACCCTAGCCCTCCCCGGCCACCCAGTTAAAAATGCAGTTTGTTCCAATTCATTAGCTGCAGTTCCTTTTTAGTAAAAAAAAAAAAATGTAACTCACATGATTCTGGGCTTGCCCATCTGGAGGCCCGTTTACGGAGCCTAATCGCCAGTGTTGAGCCCCCTGTTGTGGAGCCAGTGGAGGAAGTCAGGCCTGCATCCCCAGCATATTATGCCTGCCCTTTACAATGGAAAACCATATTCCCTAGGTCTAGAACATTCCACATGCTAGTGTGTACTGTACACAGACACACACGCATATATCCAGAGTGATTGTGTGTGTAGACTAGGCCTACATGTGTTTGTGTACATTGGTCTTCTTAGTGTCTGGTCAATGGAAGGGCACTCAGTGGTCTGGCTTCATCATCTGATACGCCACAGGCTTTGGTGCAAACCTCAAGCACAAATCTCGAGTTAGGAATTGGCCCTTGGAAAGCATGAAGGACCCCCTCCTTATGACATGTTCTAGCAGCGTATACTGACTCTCTGCGGACCAGGGCCATGATGAAGAAGCCATTACTCAGTATACTGACTCTCTGCCGACCAGGGCCATGATGAAGAAGCCATTACTCAGTATACTGACTCTCTGCGGACCAGGGCCATGATGAAGAAGCCATTACTCAGTATACTGACTCTCTGCGGACCAGGGCCATGATGAAGAAGCCATTAGACTCCTGAGTGGCGCAGTGGTCTAAGGCACTGCATCGCAGTGCTAACTGTGCCACTAGATCCTGGTTCGAATCCAGGCTCTGTCGCAGCCGGCCGCGACCGGGAGACTCATGGGCGGCGCACAATTGGCCCAGCGTCGTCCAGGGTAGGGGAGGGAATGGCCGGCAGGGATGTAGCTCAGTTGATAGAGCATGGCGTTTGCAACGCCAGGGTTGTGGGTTCGATTCCCACGGGGGGCCAGTATAAAAATAAAAAAAATATTCACCAACTGTAAGTCGCTCTGGATAAGAGCGTCTGCTAAATGACTAAAATGTAAATGTATTTCTCAGTATACTGACTCTCTGCCGACCAGGGCCATGATGAAGAAGCCATTACTCAGTATACTGACTCTCTGTGGACCAGGGCCATGATGATATACAGTGGGGGAAAAAAGTATTTAGTCAGCCACCAATTGTGCAAGTTCTCCCACTTAAAAAGATGAGAGAGGCCTGTAATTCTCATCATAGGTACACGTCAACTATGACAGACAAAATGAGGAAAAAAAATCCAGAAAATCACATTGTAGGATTTTTAATGAATTTATTTGCAGATTATGGTGGAAAATAAGTGTTTGGTCAATAACAAAAGTTTCTCAATACTTTGTTATATACCCTTTGTTGGCAATGACACAGGTCAAACGTTTTCTGTAAGTCTTCACAAGGTTTTCACACACTGTTGCTGGTATTTTGGCCCATTCCTCCATGCAAATCTCCTCTAGAGCAGTGATGTTTTGGGGCTGTCGCTGGGCAACACGGACTTTCAACTCCCTCCAAAGATTTTCTATGGGGTTGAGATCTGTAGACTGGCTAGGCCACTCCAGGACCTTGAAATGCTTCTTACGAAGCCACTCCTTCGTTGCCCGGGCGGTGTGTTTGGGATCATTGTCATGCTGAAAGACCTAGCCACGTTTCATCTTCAATGCTCTTGCTGATGGAAGGAGGTTTTCACTCAAAATCTCACGATACATGACCCCATTAATTCTTTCCTTTACACGGATCAGTAGTCCTGGTCCCTTTGCAGAAAAACAGCCCCAAAGCATGATGTTTCCACCCCCATGCTTCACAGTAGGTATGGTGTTCTTTGGATGCAACACAGCATTCTTTGTCCTCCAAACACGACGAGTTGAGTTTTTACCAAAAGGTTCTATTTTGGTGTCATATGGTCAGATTAAATTCTCCCAATCCTCTTCTGGATCATCCAAATGCACTCTAGCAAACTTCAGACGGGCCTGGACATGTACTGGCTTAAGCAGGGGGACACTTCTGGCACTGCAGGATTTGAGTCCCTGGCGGCGTAGTGTGTTACTGATGGTAGGCTTTGTTACTTTGGTCCCAGCTCTCTGCAGGTCATTCACTAGGTCCCCCCGTGTGGTTCTGGGATTTTTGCTCACCGTTCTTGTGATCATTTTGACCCCACGGGGTGAGATCTTGCGTGGAGCCCCAGATCGAGGGAGATTATCAGTGGTCTTGTATGTCTTCCATTTCCTAATAATTGCTCCCACAGTTGATTTCTTCAAACCAAGCTGCTTACCTATTGCAGATTCAGTCTTCCCAGCCTGGTGCAGGTCTACAATTTTGTTTCTGGTGTCCTTTGACAGCTCTTTGGTCTTGGCCATAGTGGAGTTTGGAGTGTGACTGTTTGAGGTTGTGGACAGGTGTCTTTTATACTGATAACAAGTTCAAACAGGTGCCATTAATACAGGTAATGAGTGGAGGACAGAGGAGCCTCTTAAAGAATAAGTTACAGGTCTGTGAGAGCCAGAAATCTTGCTTGTTTGTAGGTGACCAAATACTTATTTTCCACCATAATTTGCAAATAAATTCATTAAAAATCCTACAATGTGATTTTCTGGAGAAAAAAATTCTCAATTTGTCTGTCATAGTTGACGTGTACCTATGATGAAAATTACAGGCCTCTCTCATCTTTTTAAGTGGGACAACTTGCACAATTGGTGGCTGACTAAATACTTTTTTTCCCCACTGTATATATATTTCTTAATTCCATTATTTTACTTTTAGATTTGTGAATTGTTAGATATTACTCTATTGTTGGAGCAAGGAACACAAGCATTTTGCTACACCCGCAATAACATCTGCTAAATGGGATGTAGCTCAGTTGGTAGAGCATGGCGTTTGCAACACCAGGGTTGTGGGTTCGATTCCCACGGGGGGCCAGTATAAAATAATGTATGCACTCACTAACTGTAAGTCGCTCTGGATAAGAGCGTCTGCTAAATGACTAAAATGTAAATGTAAATATGTGTATGTGATCAATACATTTTGATTTGATGAAGAAGCCATTTCTCAGTATACTGACTCTGTGGACCAGGGCCGTGATGAAGAAGCCATTTCTCAGTCTACTGACTCTGTGGACCAGGGCCATGATGAAGAAGCCATTTCTCAGTCGTTAGAACATGGCACTTGCAACGCCAGGATAGTGGGTTCGAATCCCGCTAGGGCCACCCATATGTAAAATGTGTGCAGCATGACTGTAAGTTGCTTTGGATAATGGCGTCTGCTAAATGGCGTGAATTATAATAATTATAATTAGATGTATTGTTATATCAATGGAATTGTGCTTAACAAACAGATGGCAGAAAAGGGTGCTTTGACTGAGTTCTCCTCTTGCTTGTTTAATACAGTGGTTTACAGCGGGCTTACAAGGTAGTTTAATTACTAAATCAGCACATTGCAGTATCCAATTAGTGCAATATTAGGCCTGATTGTGTGAGGAGGTTCTTCTCATGTGTAGGCCTTCCCTGCTGTGTTCTGTTTTCTCACTGCAAATGAATGTTCTCTCCACGCGTGCCTGCCTGTACCCTTCAGACAGCCGCTTAGCTCAAGGTGCTGATGTGTTGAGTGCAGATGGGGAGATGGCGAGAGTGCCGTCGGCACGTTGCATCTGATCTTTATCTTGTTGGCTAGGCCAGGGGGCGTGTTTCTGTTGATGGGCTGTGTAATTGTGTATTTGTAGTCTGCTAGAGACAAACTCCGTAGAAACTCTGCAAACGCTCTCACACAGAACACCAGAGACGGCACCACACAGAAATGTCAGTACCTGTCAGAATTTGGAACTTAACGCAAGTGTGGGGTCCAGTGCCTTGCGGCCCATCATGGCGGTGCTGGCAGGTTGTTGTGTCCAGCCCTCCCCGACTGTTTTTATATAGTCTTGGTTGTGGATGAACTTGATTACCTCAGAGTCAAGCATGCATGAAGAAAATACAATTGCGTATGTTCATGATTACCTTGCTGTTTCATGTTTAGTGTCCATAAAGTTTTTTCCATGGAGAGCGCCACTTAGTAAAGTTGTAATTAATCCTAATGTGTGATGTCATTCAACTCTGATGTAAGGATCAAGACACTATTGAGCCCTGAGGCGTTGTCCTTGTATGTGTTGGCGACTTCCTTCTCTGACATATTTTCTCTCCTTCTCTCTTCCTTTCCCTCTCCTCTTCCTCCTCCTCTCCTAGATGATGTGCGAGGTGATGCCCACCATCAGCGAGTCGGAGGGGCCTTCGGCCGGCCGGCGGGGGTCTGGCTCGCCTCTGCATTCAGACTCGGAGGGACACTTTGAGTCTCTGATGGTGTCCATGCTGGAGGAGCGCGACCGGCTGCTGGACACGCTGAGGGAGACCCAGGAGAACCTAGGCCTGACCCAGGGCAAGCTGCACGAGGTCAGCCACGAGAGGGACTCGCTGCAGAGGCAGCTTAACACCGCCCTGCCCCAGGTAAGAGACCTGAAGCTGGTGCTACTGATGATAGTGAGGCTGCTGATGCTACTGATGATAGTGACGCTGCTGAAGCTGGCGGTCATGTACAGGATACACGGATTAGGTTTACACTGTTCTGTCTTGCCGAAGACTGAACCTCCACTCTCTCAACCAGTGTTTTTTATTTGTTATTTTTGAAATATGGTGAAATCACATGATTTTAAGGCCTGATATACCATTTAAATCATCTAGACTACTGTGGTAAAAAGATAACTATTCTATCTTGCTTCAATGCTCTTCCCCACAGGCGGAGAGTGAAGCTACTGTATAAGCCCACAGTAGCTGCGTTTTGGAGGGTGTGTGGGTTTAGCTATGGGATGAAAGGCCTTTTCCCTCAGCAGATGGCCTTAGTGATTGAGACTCCGCAGGGACCCTGTAGTCACTCAACCAGCCAGTGTAAAACGCTTGAGTTTTAACCTTCTGTTGTCATCCTGGATGCCCTCCAAGGTTACACAAAGCCCTTGTCCGTCCGTCAGATTAGCGGCCGTTACTGTGCCACGCAGTGCTAGAATATGTGTGACGGGATTCATCCTCCTCTTCCCGCTGTAACGGCCGCTGATGACCTCACGGATTACACATGCACACTGCTAGGCCTGTCTGGCTGGCCCAATAAAACGAGTGCTGAAGATGGGTTTCTGAGTATGAACCAATGAGACCCATGTAGGGCATTGTATTCCTAATGGAAGTAGTCCTACAGATCACCAATCACCAAGATTTCTTCCATGGAGGAAAACACAACCGTGGTGTGGTTTTGAAATTATGCCCTAAAGCAGTTCTAAAGTGTTTCATATCAATTGCGTATCTGAACTGGTTGGGTCATGAACAGGAACCACCACAACCAGAGAAGAATTCAGTTTGTGTGCTGTATAGCTCTGGTAAATTCTAGAACGTCTGTGGTTTGGCTGCTGAGTACATTTGTCAAATGAAATTCCTTCCCTGAAGTGATCTTGGAATGGAAATGGGAGGATTCTCTGAAGCTGGAGACACTTATCTCCCTCACTAACTTTAAGCATCAGTTGTCAGAGCAGCTTACCGATCACTGCACCTGTACACAGCCCATCTGAAATTAGCCCACCCAACTACCTCATCCCCATATTGTTATTTATTTTGCTCATTTGTACCCCAGTATCTCTATTTGCACATCATCTCTTGCACATCTATCATTCCAGTGTTAATACTAATTGTAATTATTTTGCACTATAGCCTATTTATTGCCTTACCTCCATAACTTGCTACATTTGCACACACTGTATATATATTTTCTGTTGTATTTTTGACTTTATGTTTTGTTTTACCCCATATGTAACTCTGTTGTTGTTTTTATCGCACTGCTTTACTTTATCTTGGCCAGGTCGCAGTTGTAAATGAGAACTTGTTCTCAACTGGCTTACCTGGTTAAATAAACACACACACACACTTTCTCTCCATTGAGCCTTGTACTCGTCTGGTCGGTCCGTCCGGCTGTCTCTGTGTGTATATGATGGAGGCTCAGGTTTCAGGCCCTCTCGCAGGGCCCATCCTCATGGTTTTATGTTTTGAACCAGGCCCTGAGGGGATTGGGTGTCCTCTGTTAATAATGCATAAGGACCTGGAGTTCAATTAAACAAGCGGTTCTGGGCTCACCAGACGATGGGCGATGCTAATCCAGAAGATATCAGATACTTAACAGCTGGAGTTTAATTGAAGTAAGCCTAACACACTAATGATTATGGAGGACTAAAAGTGCCACAATTAAATAAATAAATACACCATTAAATAATTACTTAAATGTGTCATTAATTAATTAAAATTAGAATTAAATACATAAATGTGTTATTAAATGTGTCATTAATTAATTCAAATACCGATTCATTTTATGTAAAATACATATATAATAATTTCACTATTTACATTTACATTTCATGGTCCTGCGTTGGAGTGCTTCCTGAATTACTTAAAACTGTCAAACTGACCCATCAAAAGTTGGTAGGCGGAACCTAACGCCTGATTGGTTACCCTCTGCATCAAGCCAAGACAAATCAATTCCGGATAATGTCAGCAGGTCCTGCTTCTACATCCTCTGCTAAGTTTAAAATGTCTCTAACCAACTCCCTGGAAAGTTCACGGAGATCCTCCATTGTCTCTATCCAGGTTGGCCTACTCTACTTCAGACCAAAGCAATGGATCAGACTAGATTCGCGTTAGCCCCGCCCACTGACTTTGATGGGTCAGTTTGACAGTTTTAAGTAATTCATGAATCACTGCAATGCAGGATCATGAAATGTAAATGTAAATAGTGAAATAATTATATATGTATTTTACATAAAATGAATCGGTATTTGAATTAATTAATGATACATTTAATTACACATTTATGTATTTAATTCTAATTTTAATTAATTAATGACACATTTAAGTAATTATTTAATGGTGTATTTATTTATTTAATTGTGGCACTTTTAGTCCTCCATAAATGATATCCAGTAGAGGGAAAGAGTTGCTATCTAAGGGATATTATCCATACCTGGACAATATGATGAGAATCTCATCAAAAGGTGTTGGTTTCCGCTACCTTGCCCAGTTTTATAACTTTTTCCTCATTTAATTTTAGCTCCTATCTTTTTGGAGCTGTCGCCTGACTGCACACAGCAGAACACTTTTCATTGGGAGCGCATGGCTCGCTTTCCTGTTAACCCCTCTCACACCTTGGGCACCGGAGAGAAAGCAGGGTGTTTTAACCATTTGATCAGGGGGAGAAATGGATTGATGATGCCTTGAGTTGTCATTAGAATGCAGAACTCTAAAGAGATGCAGTTCTCTTGCTAATGGAATGGGGTGGGGGGGGGGGTGTTTGGAACCTGGGGTTGCTGTTTCATTTGGCCGGACTCAGTGGCTGCATAACTGACTTACAAAGGGGGGACTCTGGTGACGTGTGTGTGTGTGTGTGTGTGAGAGAGACAGGATGGTAGTCTCTGTCCCTCAGATTGACATTGCTGGGGTGCTAACCTATCTAACTCACGGTAATCCGGGGTAACAGGCCATACATGCACTAATTACAGGTGCCTCCAATGCACTGTGTAGAGAGACAAACACACTGGTTCTGGAGGCAGACTGTGAGAGGGACCTCTCTCTGTCTGGTCTTGGGAAGCACTGGGTGGGTGGGGAGTGGCTTTACCTGGAAGTTATCAGCCTGCTTGCTAATAGGGACGCACCTCTCCCTCAGATCTCCCGCTTTCCCCCACCCCCATAGAGTGCACCTCTCCCTCAGATCTCCCCCTTTCCCCCACCCCCATAGAGTGCACCTCTCCCTCAGATCTCCCCCTTTCCCCCACCCCCATAGAGTGCACCTCTCCCTCAGATCTCCCCCTTTCCCCCACCCCCATAGAGTGCACCTCTCCCTCAGATCTCCCCCTTTCCCCCACCCCCATAGAGTGCACCTCTCCCTCAGATCTCCCCCTTTCCCCCACCCCCATAGAGTGCACCTCTCCCTCAGATCTCCCCCTTTCCCCCACCCCCATAGAGTGCACCTCTTGTGGAATGCACAAACATTCCAGGGCAGCATGCTCACACATCCACAGCCCCTTAACCCTGTCAGTCAGTAGTGAACCTCACTGTCAACCCAGTCAGTTAGTAGTGAACTGTACTGTCAACCCAGTCAGTCAGTAGTGAACTGTACTGCTGTGTGGTGGTGCCACACTAGGTAGTCTGCATGGGTGAGGGATGTGCTTTCAGATGTGTTACTGTGCATAATGTGCTCACTAGTATGGAGCTCTATGTTGTATAGTGTGTGTGTGTGTGTGTGTGTGTGTGTGTGTGTGTGTGTGTGTGTGTGTGGGTGGTAACTGGTATGTCTCCCCCCTCTTTGACCAGGGTGTATTTGACCTGTTCTCCTCACGTTGTCCCAGTCAGACACAGCAGGCAGCACACTGCTCTCAAGATATATCCTCCCTTCACTGTCTCCTCCCTTCACTGTCTTCTCCCTTCACTGTCTTCTCCCTTCACTGTCTCCTCCCTTCACTGTCTTCTCCCTTCACTGTCTTCTCCCTTCACTGTCTTCTCCCTTCACTGTCTTCTCCCTTCACTGTCTCCTCCCTTCACTGTCTTCTCCCTTCACTGTCTTCTCCCTTCACTGTCTTCTCCCTTCACTGTCTTCTCCCCTTCACGGTCTTCTCCCCTTCACTGTCTTCTCCCCTTCACTGTCTTCTCCCTTCGCTGTCTTCTCCCTTCGCTGTCTTCTCCCTTCGCTGTCTTCTCCCCTTCACTGTCTTCTCCCCTTCACTGTCTTCTCCCTTCACTGTCTTCTCCCCTTCACTGTCTTCTCCCCTTCACTGTCTTCTCCCCTTCACTGTCTTCTCCCCTTCACTGTCTTCTCCCTTCACTGTCTTCTCCCCTTCACTGTCTTCTCCCCTTCACTGTCTCCTCCCTTCACTGTCTTCTCCCTTCACCGTCTTCTCCCCTTCACCGTCTTCTCCCCTTCACCGTCTTCTCCTCTTCACCGTCTTCTCCCCTTCACTGTCTTCTCCCTTCACTGTCTTCTCCCTTCACTGTCTTCTCCCCTTCACTGTCTTCTCCCCTTCACTGTCTTCTCCCCTTCACTGTCTTCTCCCCTTACTGTCTTCTCCCCTTCACGGTCTTCCCCCCCTCACGGTCTTCCCCCCTTCACGGTCTTCTCCCCTTCACGGTCTTCTCCCCTTCACGGTCTTCTCTCTTTGTGGATGTGTGTAATTTCTGCCAGTTTATTCACAACTGCCGTTCTGTTTCACCTCATTGACCTGGATGGCCCATTCATTCACACGACCACACACACTCAGTCACACGACCAGTGCCATTAATATATATTTTGGATCCCTTCTGTTTTAGACTGCTGACACCGTAGTTCTGTTGTGTTCAGCCCCAGCAGTTTTAGTCTAATGTTATGCCCCATATGGTGGAATTGGGCTGATTGTGCCGTGTTGCGGTCAGTACCATCTGAGGCACAGTGTGGTTTTGTTGAAGTGGGGAACTTTCTTTTTCTGTGAACTCTCACGCTCTCTGTCTCTCTGTCTCTCTGTGTGTGTGTGTGTGTGTGTGTGGTGAATGAAATCTGTTGAGGCCTGCTGGTGTTTCTATGGCTCTACACAGGGGAGGAGGAGACAGAAGTTTAAAGAGAGGATGGAGTATGGGGGGGGGGGGGGGAGAAAGGCGGTGCTCTGCTGGATGGTGTACCACCACTCAAGTACAGAGATGGAGAGAGCGGAAGGAAGAAGAGCTGCCCCAGGCTGTCGCTTTTGTGACTTCAGTTTAGAGGAAGAGTGATAGTGTCTGGTTCTGAAAGAGAGAGAGAGAGAGAGAGAATCTGCGGGAGAGTGAGGGAAACGGACACCCAGGGAGAGAGAGGGGGAAACAGACAGCCAGGGAGAGAGAGGGGAAACAGACAGCCAGGGAGAGAGAGGGGGAAACAGACAGCCAGGGAGAGAGAGGGGAAACAGACAGCCAGGGAGAGAGAGAGGGGAAACAGACACCCAGGGAGAGAGAGGGGAAAACAGACAGCCAGGGGGAGAGAGAGGGGGAAACAGACAGCCAGGGAGAGAGAGGGGGAAACAGACAGCCAGGGGGAGAGAGAGGGGGAAACAGACAGCCAGGGAGAGAGAGGGAAACAGACAGCCAGGGAGAGAGAGGGAAACAGACAGCCAGGGAGAATGAAAGAAAGAGGGGTAACAGACAAGATGAAGAAAGAAACGAGAAAGATAAATGATCAGACGGAGAGAGAAACAGACCGATGAAGGCGGTGAGGTCTGACTGAAGGCGGTGAGGTCTGACTGAAGGCGGTGAGGTCTGACTGAAGGCGGTGAGGTCTGACTGAAGGCGGTGAGGTCTGACTGAAGGCGGTGAGGTCTGACTGAAGGCGGTGAGGTCTGACTGAAGGCGGTGAGGTCTGACTGAAGGCGGTGAGGTCTGACTGAAGGCGGTGAGGTCTGACTGAAGGCGGTGAGGTCTGACTGAAGGCGGTGAGGTCTGACTGAAGGCGGTGAGGTCTGACTGAAGGCGGTGAGGTCTGAATGACGTTTCGGCACTGTGGCTGCTTTGTGTGGGTGGGGAAAGCAGGAGCCCTCTTCACGTGATGAGGCCAGAGGCAGGCAGGGACAGCTTACTGGTCTTGTGATGTGGGCCAGTAGAGTACTGTAGTAAAGCTCTTATTAAAAGATGGAGATTTAGTAAAGTCCCATATTCCCATACCAAACAGAGAGCAGTGAGTCGTTTCATAGCTCATTGTCTCTCTCTTCCCGTCTCTCTTGCTCTGTGTCCTTTTAACTCTTCCATCCTTTTTCTCCCTCGCCACCTCTTTCCTCTCCCTCTTTCCCTCCCCTACTCCTTTGCCTCACTCAACTCCAAATGTGATTTGTTTCCATGGCGTATTGTTTTAGAGTGCTTCTATAAAATATCTCTTTTTCTCCTTGTGTGCCGCTGCCTAACTCGTTTTTTTTCTTCCCACATTCTTTCTCTCTCCCTTTTTCACTTTCCTTTCCACTCTTCAAAGTCCCTTTTAGGGTTATTATGTTCCACAGCATCTTGTTTTAGCATCTTGTAGAGTTTCTTAAGTTGTTTAGGAGTGAGAGAGATGTTGCAGTATTCTATTGATTGGTGTGAGTAAATCCAGCCTCACTCTGTGTTCCATGGAAAATGTGACAAGGGGAAAACTCAGTCCTTTTTTCCCCTTCACTGGTGGAAGTATGGAGTTGGTGGAGCGTAGCCAGGGTGATCGATAGCTCTTCTAGCCCGTGAGGGGACCCTGAGAGGGGCGAGTACAGTACCCCAAAAAAATCTACCCAAAGTTCCTGACGTGAGTTTTGTATATGGTTGTGTAGTCTTATGTTTTGGAAAATCTGTGACTGAAAGTTTGAGACTGAATTTCCCTGCATGGACTTTGAGACCCAGTGCCTGGCACCGGTTTCCTTATTTGTCCCTCCCACTCTGGGTTTGGCCACTCGTGGTCACGGTCTGGTCCGGTCTGGCAGGTTGGGTCTGGTCCTGTTTGGCAGGTTGGGTCTGGTCCCGTTTGGCAGGTTGGGTCTGGTCCCGTTTGGCAGGTTGGGTCTGGTCCCGTTTGGCAGGTTGGGTCTGGTCCCGTTTGGCAGGTTGGGTCTGGTCCCATTTGGCAGGTTGGGACAGGTCCCGTTTGGCAGGTTGGGTCTGGTCCCGTTTGGCAGGTTGGGTCAGGTCCCGTTTGGCAGGTTGGGTCAGGTCCCGTTTGGCAGGTTGGGTCAGGTCCCGTTTGGCAGGTTGGGTCAGGTCCCGTTTGGCAGGTTGGGTCAGGTCCCGTTTGGCAGGTTGGGTCAGGTCCCGTTTGGCAGGTTGGGTCAGGTCCCGTTTGGCAGGTTGGGTCAGGTCCCCTTTAGGACCCTGTGACTCTGTGAGACTGGCATGTTTGCTCCTGACTCAGTCCACAGGCTCTCTGTCAACATTGCACATTACTGCAATGCACTGTTTGCTGCCTGCCTAGCACAAAGCATCTCTATCACACAGGCCTATGAGGCAGCAGTAGTGTCCTTTAGGCAGCCCTCCCTCCCTGCCCTAACCCAGATTAAGGATTTGGGGTCTCTGCTAATCTCTGATATCAGATGGGCTCTGATCAGTGGAAATTAGAGTGGGGCCTTGCCCTCCAGATAGATAATCCACCGTTTCGAACTGGACTGAGTCATGGACTAGTATGGGGGTTTAGCAATGGGTTGAACGAGACTCCTCTCCTCTGAAAGATAGCTCTCTACAGCTGAAACATAGCTCTCTGTAGCTGAAACATAGGTCTTGAAACATAGGTCTCTGTAGCTGAAACGTAGCTCTCTGTAGCTGAAACGTAGCTCTCTGTAGCTGAAACGTAGCTCTCTGTAGCTGAAACGTAGCTCTCTGTAGCTGAAACGTAGCTCTCTGTAGCTGAAACATAGCGCTCTGTAGCTGAAACTTTGCACTCTGTAGCTGAAACATAGCTCTCTGTAGCTGAAACGTCAGGCTTTTTTTCTGAGACACGTCAGAACTTCAACTCACAGCCTGGGCCCATCTCTGTTTGCACTTTGTTTCTTTCCACTAATTAATTAAGTAAGTGTGTGTGTGTGTTGGCGGATGTAAAGCTCCTTAACCCGAGAGTGGCTTACCACAGTGCACAGTGTGGTGGCCTCAAGGCCCCTTGAAGCAGTGGAGCCGTCTAACCCAGGCATCACATCGCTGTAGCTATAATACTTAAAGGGCTAGATCAGTGGTTCTCAAACCTCTCCTCGGGGAACCCCCAGACGTTTCACAATTACATTTTAGTCATTTTAGCAGACGCTCTTATCCAGAGTGACTTACAGTTAGTGAGTGCATACATTTTTCATACTGGCCCCCCGTGGGAATCCAACTGAGCTACAATTGACATGTAACGGCTGGGGGTTCCTGAGGAGAGGTTTGAGAACCACTAATCTAGATCACCTCTTACAAACAGGGCTGTGGAATGGCGTGTAGAATTAGTTCCAGTCCACCTTAAACCCACTATTCCACAAATAGACACAACGTATGAATATACAACCCTGCCTGGGCATTGTACATACAGGGAGTTGCTCCACCAATGTTCTCCTCATCTCCCAGGATGGCAGACTCTGGCTAAGTACAAAAACATTGAAGGAGTGAAACTGAGATTGGAGAGAAACTGAGAGAGGGAAAATCTGAGTGACTCGTAGAGGGGGAGAGAGGGAGAGAGGGAGAGGGGGAGTAGAGTGAGCAGAGTAGAGGCTGCCAGACCAGTGCTGCTTCAGCCTCTTACCAGATGTAACAGCAGAGTAAATAGCAGAGTAAGGAGATGCTGCAGCCTCTTACCAGATGTAACAGCAGAGTAAATAGCAGAGTAAGGAGATGCTACATGACATAGGCCACGCTCCAGCTCAACACACTCTTCAGCCAAGTGCCCTCGCTCTTACAATGTGCACTTCTCAAGTGCCCTAGTGTTCCCAAATCCGGAAGCCCCATTGTCTGGGGTACTTTGGCTCTTGACCCGCAAATGCCCGGAGTTGTGTGGTTTAGGGGAAACGGTTCAGTGGCTTCAGATTGCAGAGTGCAGTTGGGAGCATGGTATTAAAACCATTGGCATTACATTGTATTCTATATGTGCACTTGTTTTAAAAAAGTGCCCTACCATCCTAAGTGTTCGTTAAAGACATGCTCCGGAACTTTGGCGACTACTAAGTATTTTTTGAATCTCCCGCTTTGGGCTGGACATGAATTTGTGTGTAGTAAATGCAGAATTACTGTCTCACCTCAATTAGCCATGAAATCCCTCGTTTGAAAGCGACTGTCTTTCTGGAAGCTTTGCTGCGCCATTTTCCCTTAAATTTTCCCCCACGTGGGCCCAGCCCCCCTAGCAATTCCAGTTCAACCAATGTGACTCACCCATTTGTGCCATGAACCCTTGGTAGAGGGCTCACCAGCTGACAGACGAGACGACCAGCGGTAACCTCATACCCCCCTCTGTTACCGACCGTACATCTGCACAGCGGACACAGAGACGGAGAGGGCGAGAGGATACTCCCATTCATTCAAATGGATGTATGCACGCGCTCCGCTCTACATATTTAATAGAGAAGGGGTGTGTGTGTGTGTGTGTGTGTGTGTGTGTGTGTGTGTACACACACGCTACTCCAGGGCCAGTACTGTTCTTCCTTCAGACAAGCATGCGTCAAAAGTTTGTCTATTTGCACAATGTGCAAACCTATCAAAAATGACATTCGGTAGCTACTCTCTCTCTCTCACGGAGTGTACAAAAGCATTAGGAACACCTGCTCTTTCCATGCCATAGACGGACCAGGTGAATCCAGATGAAAGACATGATCCCTTATTGATGTCACCTGTTAAATCCACTTCAGTGTAGATGAAGGGGAGGAGACATGTTAGAGAAGGATTTTTAAATCTTGAGTCATGGATTGTGTATGTGTGCCGTTCAGAGGGTGAAGTGGCAAGAATAAAGATTTCAGATTTAAAACAACCCTGTAAAACAGGTTTCACTGCACCTATCTGGTGTATGTGACAATAAATATATATTTATTGTATTTCTCTCTCGCTCTCTTTCTTCCCTCCTTCCCAGTCAGTCAGTCAGTGTGAGTCATAGGCTGTCGTTGGGGTGTAAACATCTAAGTGATGTAAAGTGAGTTTACCTGCGTGTGTTTAAACAAACAAGGCTGTGCCACGCCACCTGTCTCTGGCTGACGCATCAGACACGGACCAATATGGCGGTGTGTGTTTTCCATGACTCTACGGTCTACACTGTTTGGGTTTACACGGGCCTGCTAAGGGGACTGTTCTGTTTGGGTTTACACGGGCCTGCTAAGGGGACTGTTCTGTTTGGGTTTACACGGGCCCGCTAAGGGGACTGTTCTGTTTGGGTTTACACAGGCCTGCTAAGGGGACTGTTCTGTTTGGGTTTACACAGGCCTGCTAAGGGGACTGTTCTGTTTGGGTTTACACAGGCCTGCTAAGGGGACTGTTCTGTTTTGGTTTACACAGGCCTGCTAAGGGGACTGTTCTGTTTGGGTTTACACAGGCCTGCTAAGGGGACTGTTCTGTTTTCACTCATGTCCTTGTAATCGCTCTCTGAAGTGTTACTCTCTCTGTCATACTGGAGGGAGGGAGGGAGCTGTCATACTGGAATAAGGGAGGGAGCTGTCATATTGGTATAGAGCACTTGGCAAGTAATCGAAAGGTCGCTAGTTCGAATCCCCAGTCAGTTGATGTGCAAGGCACTTCATCCTAATGGCTCCAGGGTCTCCGTTGATAATGGTAGACTCTGGCCGTGACCCCACTCTCCGAGGGTGTCTCAGGGGGAGTTAGGATATGCAGGCAGGCAGAGCCACCCTACACAAAGACATGCACACACCACACACACACACACACACTCGGGGCAGATAGGTTCTCCCACTCTTTCCCTCACACACACACCACACACACACACTCTCATCATATTCTAGGAAGCCGTGCTGACAGGCGTAAGAAAGAGAATCTTCACTGATATTCTCTCTTCCCCCGAAGCGCTAGGCCAGAAATGAAAAGGTGCATTCAGCTGTGCTGTTGTCACGCTCTGCGCTCAGGCCTCTTAGTGCTGCAGTGATGGATGGACGTTGGGCAGACAGACACGCTGCTTAGGAAAACAGACATGCTGCTTATCAGTTCAGCCCACATTAGGCC
>NW_028162032.1:238677-401177 GCF_964263955.1 Coregonus lavaretus
TCTCCCTGTCCTCACTCTTTCTCTCTGTCTCTCTCTCTTTCTGTCTCTCTCTCTGTCCCTCACTCTCTCTCCCTGTCCTTCACTCTTTCTCTCTCTCTGTGTCAGAATGCGACAGTGAAATGCGGTAGGCGAAGTCAAACGCAGGACACAGAGCTTACTGGAAACGTACTTTACTCGAAAGTAACCAGAGAAGAAAATAATCTCCACACAAGGAGGAAAAACAACCCGCACAACGAACACTGCCGATGACGAATACAATAACACACAACACACAATGAACGACAGAGGGATAAATAGGGAATACAATACAACATAATGGGGAACATAAATCTCTCTCTCTCTCTCTCTCTCTCTCTCTCTCTGTCTCTCTCTCTCTCTCTCTCTCTCTCTGTCTCTCTCTCTCTCTCTCTCTCTCTGTCCCCCTCTCTCTCTCTCTCTGTCCCCCTCTCTCTCTCTCTCTCTCTCTCTCTCTCTCTTGTCTCTCTCTCTCACTCTCTCTCTCTCTCTCTCTCTGTCCCTCACTCTTTCTCTCTGTCTCTCTCTCTCTCAATAAAATTCAATTCAGTATTGACATGGCAAGTTAAATTACTTTAAAAAATGGTGGGACCAACAGGAATAAGGGATCAATTATAGTAGTAGTAGTAGTACTCTCTTTCTCTCTCTCTCTCTCTCTCTCTCTCTCTCTCTCTCTCTCTCTCTCTCTCTCTCTCTCTCTCTCTCTCTCTCTCTCTCTCTCTCTCTCTCTCTCTCTCTCTCTCTCTGTCCCTCACTCTCTCTCCCTGTCCTTCACTCTTTCTCTCTCTCTGTGTCAGAATGCGACAGTGAAATGCGGTAGGCGAAGTCAAACGCAGGACACAGAGCTTACTGGAAACGTACTTTACTCGAAAGTAACCAGAGAAGAAAACAATCTCCACACAAGGAGGAAAAACAACCCGCACACGAACACTGCCGATGACGAATACAATAACACACAACACACAATGAACGACAGAGGGATAAATAGGGAATACAATACAACATAATGGGGAACAGGTGTACACAATCAGACAAAACAAGTCAAACACCGAGACATAGATCGGTGGTAGCTAGTACTCCGGGGACGACGAACGCCGAAGCCTGCCCGAGCAAGGAGGAGGAGCAGCCTCGGCTGATTCCGCGACACTCTGTCTCTGTCTCTCACTAACTGTAAGTCGCTCTGGATAAGAGCGTCTGCTAAATGACTAAAATGTAAAATGTAAAAATGGATAAGAGCATCTGATAAATGACTAAAATGGAAATGTAAATCAGGCCAATGTCAGAGATTATCAGAGAAAAGTTCAAGATATGCAGAATTACTATAACTCAGGACTTTTTTTCCCCCTTTCGTTTCAGGGTATTATGAAAAAAAAGTATTTTAACCTTCGTTGTCCAGTTCAATAAAACCAGTTACACCACTAATACAGAGAACATGTTCAGGGTGTGACAAATGAAACAACGTTTGCCATCTGCTGTGACATTCCTCCTGAATGGATGGCGTGTCTGAGGTGGTATAAAGGTATGGAGGTTGGATGCTGGGGCAGATAGGTAGAGAGGGATCCTCCAGAGAGATCCAGGAATCATGTCCCCTTACACACCGGTGTTGCTGCATCTGCTGCTACTGGTCTCCCTGGCATCAGCGGGACACTTCTATGGAGGCTCCATGTCCTTCACCCCCAAAGGGAGGAACGCTGACGGAACATTCAAGGTGAGAGATATTTAAGGGATCATTGGCTGCGTTTACACAGGCAGCCCAATTCTGATATTTTGGCCAATTATTGGCAAACGATCTGATCTGATTGATCAAAAAGACTAATTAGTGGCAAAATATCAGAATTTGGCTGCTTGTGCAAACGCAGCCTTAGTGACCCAATAATTCAGCGACCCAAGTCATAGACTGTTCTCTCTGCTTGGGTACCAAAGCACCAAGTCCGGGACCAAAAGGCTCCTTAACAGCTTCTACCCCCAAGCCATAAGACTGCTGAACAGTTCATCAAATGGCTACCTGGACTATTTACATTGACCCCCTTATTTTATTATGATTTATTCTCTTACACAGGCTCGATGTACACTTACTGGACTCTAACCACACACTCACACATACTACACTGACACTCCAACACAAACACACACAAACCTTTACACTCTTCACATAAGCTGCTACTCTCTGTTTATTATAATAATAATAATATGCCATTTAGCAGACGCTTTTATCCAAAGCGACTTACAGTCATGCGTGCATACATTTTTGTGTATGGGTGTTCCCGGGGATCGAACCCACTACCTTGGCGTTACAAGCGCCGTGCTCTACCAGCTGAGCTACAGAGGACCATCTATACATAGTCACTTTACCCCTACTAACTGACTGTAAGTCGCTTTGGATAAAAACGTCTGCTAAATGGATTATTATTATTATTATTATAATTATTATTATTATTATTATAATTATAATTATTATTATTATTATTATTATTATTATTATTATTATTATTATTATAACTACATGTACATATGACCTCAATTACCTCCACTACCCAGTACCCCAGCACATTGACTCCGTGCCAGTACCCCTTGTATATAGCCTCGTTATTGTTATTTTATTGTGTTACTAATTTTCCTTAAGTTTATTTAGCAAATTGTTTTTACTTTTTTAAAACTGCGTTGGTGGTTAAGGGCTCGTCAGTCAGCATTTCACCGTAAGGACTAATATACCTGTTGCATTCGGCGCACGTGACAAATACAATTTTTGATTTGATTCTTTACTGTATTAGCATATGGTTGGAATCTTTAGAAATGTTGAATCACATCGCATCTATTCAAATACAATTTATTGTATTACGGTATATTAATAAGGGTGCATGCAATAATTGTGAATTTAGATAAATTATATTCAATCACCATTTATTGTTTTATTTAGCGTATGAGTATTTATGTTTCAATTAATGGAATGCAACGTTTTGTTCTTATCAAATTATTGAGACATAAGAGGCTATAGAAAAAATACATTTGAGATTTATTAAGCTTTTGCATCAATGTAAAATGAGCACCTGGTATTTTCAGAAGGGAATCAAAGAAAACATGAAACTGTCTTAAAGTAATTTTTTCTTAATGTGTCTGTTTTTTTCCATTTGTTATGTTTGATTCAGTCTGAAATTAACAGGTGCAAATGTTTCACTGGTATAAACACTTAACAAATATAGTGCATGTGTAGGACAGAGAAAGGAACCTTTTTGCACCTATTCTGGCATTGCAGTAAATTAGTGGATTTCTGGCGCGCTATACATACAGCCGCTCAGATCATTTTAGACATGGAATTAGAACAATCTCCAATCCAAATGTCACGCTTGACTCAGACAGGCTAAGGTTGCTGAAAACTATCCTACTTTGCAAATAAATGTATTCTTGTATTTAGGAAAAAATGACAAACCACCCACCTTTCAATCGTGGTTAAAACAGGTTGCAGACTTTTTGCCATTAGAGAATTAAACAAGAATTACAGAACCGTGGATCCAAATGTGTGAAAGTATTTTCCCCTGTTATCCTTTATTGAGACAAGCTCTTAAACATTACATTTATTTTTATCGTCAATTGCACACAAGGTCCAACCGGAACTTGACTTCCACTTTTAACCCAACCCCTCTGAATCAGACGTGCGTGAGGCTGCAGCATTGGGCGCCCGGGGAAGAAGTCCCAGCGAGTACTTCACGCACATATAATGTTGTCTTTGAAAATATATATATAATTACATGCCCACAACTTGGCTGTAAAAACAACCGACTTCATCCAAATGGCGCTGCTGCTGTTTGGTTTGTTTGAGTGTTTTGTATGTATTCCCTTTGCTGTTTGGTTTGTTTGTATTTATCATTAATATCAGAATATTAAAAGGCAAACAACGAATATGGTGCAAATCTCCAACTGCAGTGAGTAAGTGCCAATCTGTTATCATCTGCCAGTTATCACAGATAAAATGCTATAACAGTCTCTGTTGAACATATTTAAATGATTATTCGTGAGATTGAAACAGTTGTTCTGGCAAAGCTGTTTCAAAACATCCGTTTAATTAGACTTCATCAGTCTAATTATGTTTTATTGCCCCATTACAATGTAACTTTCTGTTCTCCAGGTGGATTTCCGCTACAAGAATACCCATGATTGGTGTGGTTACGCTTACTGGTATTGTTCCTCAGGGAACTGCGGCTCTTCTATCGAAGATGTGAGAGGCACAATTGACACCAGCAGCAGAGGGCGGAGTGCTTTCTACAACCAGTGGTGTGAAACTGAAACGGTCGAAACCAGAAATATTCCCAGTGATAAACCTTTTCAATTGATGTAAGTTTGTTATGAAAGAGATCTATTCAATTTATTGAAATCTGGTAAAATGGTTTTGGCTATACTGTTAAAACCTACTTCTAGAAGGTAGACTCCCTCATTGAGGTTTTTTTCAAAGACTATGTCAAAGACACTGTCACGCCCTGGCTCTAGGGACTCTTTTATGTTGAGCCAGGGTGTGTAGAGTGTATGTTTTGTGCTCTTTGTTTTCCATTCTAGTATTGTATTTCTATGTTGGCCAGTGTGGTTCTCAATCAGAGGCAATGTGTATCAGCTGTTGCTTGTTGTCTCTGATTGAGAACCATACTTAAGCAGCCAGTTTTCCCACAGTGTTTGTGGGATCTTGTTCCTTTTGGTTTGTACCGTAGGACTGCACGTAGCGTTTGTTGTTTTGTTCGGGTGATTACTCTATTAAATAAATATGTTCGCAAATAACGCTGCGCATTGGTCCTCTGTTCCCGACGATCGTGACAGAAGATCCCACCAAAACTGGACCAAGCAGCGTGTCCAGGAGCCATCGCCAGGGGAATCGCTAGCGGATCTCTGTGGCAACCTCGACTGGATCAAGCCTAGTGAAGAGCAGAGAGGGTGGACTTGGGAGCAGTGGAGGAAGAGTCTGGCGAGAGATAGGGAGGCTTGGTCCACGGGGAGGAGAGACACCCACAATTTTTTTAGGGGGGGGGGCTCACGCCGTGGACGACGGGGCAGCAGGAGGCCGCGATGGAGCGGTCCAGCGGGTTTGCAGAGGAGGCCGCCAGGTTAAGGGGGCCACTGGTCACAGAGGAGAGGGAAAGTGTAGAGGCATGGCGAGAGGTACTGGGGTGTGTTACCAGTCCGGTCTGGCCCGTTCCTGATCCCTGCGTAGGGCCAGTGGTGTGTGTCCCCAGTACGGTCCGGCCTGTTCCTGTTCCTCGCATCGAGCCTGTGGTGCGTGTCGTCAGCCCGGCCCGGCCTGTTCCTGCTCCCCGCACCGAGCCTATGGTGCGCGTCGCCAGCCCGGCCCGGCCTGTCCCTGCTCCCCGCACCAAGCCTATGGTGCGCGTCACCAGCCCGGCCCGGCCCGCTCCTGCTCCCCGCACCAAGTCAGTGGTGCGCTTCGTCAGCCCGGTCCGGCCCGTTCCTGCTCCCCGCACCAAGTCAGTGGTGCGCTTCGTCAGCCCGGTCCGGCCCGTTCCTGCTCCCCGCACCAAGCCTATGGTGCGCGTCGCCAGCCCGGCCCGGCCTGTTCCTGCTCCCCGCACCAAGCCTATGGTGCGCTTCGTCAGCCCGGTCCGGCCTGTTCCTGCTCCCCGCACCAAGCCTAGGGTGCGCGTCGCCAATCCGGCCTGGCCTGTTCCTGCTCCCCGCACCAAGTCAGTAGTGCGCGTCGAAAGCCCGGCCCGGTCCATTCCTGCTCTCTGCACCAAGTCAGTGGTGCGCTTCGTCAGCCCGGTCCGGCCCGCTCCTGCTCCCGGCACCAAGCCTATGGTGCACGTCGCCAGCCCGGCTCGGCCTGTTCCTGCTCCCCACACCAAGCCAGAGGTGTGTGTCGTCAGTCCGGCACAGCCCGTGCCTGTTCCACCGGTGCCTGGTCCGGTACCAGTCAGCTGCTCCACTCCGGAGCTAGAGCAATCCGCTCCACCAGTGTTCAGTCCAGCTCCGGCCAGCAGGGTCAGACCGGACCAGGGGTACTTTGGGGGGTTAGAGAGGGAGTGGGGATCATGCCCGGAGCCGGATCCGCCGCCAAGGCGGAGTGCCCACCCGGTCCCTCCCCTGTGGTGTTTGGTTGGCGCGGTCGGGGGTACTGTCACGCCCTGGCTCTAGGGACTCTTTTATGTTGAGCCAAGGTGTGTAGAGTGTATGTTTTGTGCTCTTTGTTTTCCATTCTAGTATTGTATTTCTATGTTGGCCAGTGTGGTTCTCAATCAGAGGCAACGTGTATCAGCTGTTGCTTGTTGTCTCTGATTGAGAACCATACTTAAGCAGCCAGTTTTCCCACAGTGTTTGTGGGATCTTGTTCCTTTTGGTTTGTACCATAGGACTGCACGTATCGTTTGTTGTTTTGTTCGGGTGATTACTGTCACGATCGTCTTGTAGCGAAGTAGACCAATACGCAGCGTGTTGAGCGAACATGATTGACTTTATTATACTAACGCACAAAAACCAAAACAATAGACGATTCGTGAAGTCCACAGTAACAATGACCGTAAAGGAACAAAAACCCACAAACACAAAGTGAAACACAGACAGTTAAGTATGGCTCCCAATCAGAGACAACCAGCAAACAGCTGACACTCGTTGCCTCTGATTGGGAGTCACTTAGGCCAACACAGAAAACAACAACCTAGAACACCCAACCTAGAAACAACCCACACAGAACGAACACACCCTGGCTCAACATACAGAGTCCCGGAGCCAGAGCGTGACAGTACCCCCCCCTAAAGGCGCGGACTGCGACCGCGCCTCAATAAGGGCTAAACAAGGGAGGGCTGGGTGGGCATACCTCCTCGGCGGCGGTTCTGGCTCCTGCCTTGCCCACCACCCTCCAATAAACCCCCCATAGTGCCCCTGGTCCAGTCTGTCGACTCGCACCCCTGGCTTGGTGCGTGGAGGAGGAACGGGCCTTACCAGGCTGACTTCTCGCACCCCTGGCTTAGTGCGAGTGGCAGGAACAGGCCGGACCGGGCTGGCGACGCGCACCGTAGGTTTGGTGCGAGTGGCAGGAACAGGCCGGGTCGGGCTGGCGACGCGCACCGTAGGTTTGGTGCGAGTGGCAGGAACAGGCCGGGTCGGGCTGGCGACGCGCACCGTAGGTTTGGTGCGAGTGGCAGGAACAGGCCGGGTCGGGCTGGCGACGCGCACCGTAGACTTGGTGCGGGTGGCAGGAACAGGCCGGGTCGGGCTGGCGACGCGCACCGTAGACTTGGTGCGGGTGGCAGGAACAGGCCGGACCGGGCTGACGACGCACCCTGTAGGCTTGGTGCGTGAAGCAGGGACAGGCCGGGCTGGGCTGACGACGCACACCGTAGGCTTGGTGCGTGGAGCAGGGACAGGCCGGACAGGGCTGGCGACGCACCCCGTAGACTTGGTGCGTGGAGCAGGGACAGGCCGGGCTGGGCTGACGACGCACACCGTAGGCTTGATGCGTGGAGCAGGGACAGGCCAGACAGGGCTGGCGACGCACACCGTAGGCTTGGTGCGTGGAGCAGGGACAGGCCGGACAGGGCTGGCGACGCACACCGTAGGCTTGGTGCGTGGAGCAGGGACAGGCCGGGCTGGGCTGGCGACGCACACCGTAGGCTTGTTGCGTGGAGCAGGGACAGGCCGGACCGTACTGGGAACACACACCACTGGCTTTAAACGGGGATCAGGAACGGGCCGGACCGGACTGGCAATACACCTCAGTACCTCTCGCCGTGCCTCTACGACTTCCTTCCCTCCTCTCGCCAATGGCTCCCGTAACCCGGTGGCCTTCTCTCCTCGTCTCCTATTTCGCCCTGTGGCAGCCTCCTGCTGCCCAGTCGCCCACGCCGTGTGCCCCCCCCCTAAAAAATTATTGGGGGTGCCTCCCGTCCGTCCTACGATGGCACTGCTGACGCCGCTGCTCCTCTCCTGCCTGGGTCTCCCCCTTCATAGCCCTCCGGTACCGGACGGCCTCCTCCTCGGTAATCTGCCCCCAACCGAGGAGGACATCCACCAGCGTCACCTCCTGCGTTTGTTCCTGGACACGCTGCTTGGTCTTGGTATGGTGGGTTTTTCTGTCACGATCGTCTTGTAGCGAAGTAGACCAATACGCAGCGTGTTGAGCGAACATGATTGACTTTATTATACTAACGCACAAAAACCAAAACAATAGACGATTCGTGAAGTCCACAGTAACAATGACCGTAAAGGAACAAAAACCCACAAACACAAAGTGAAACACAGACAGTTAAGTATGGCTCCCAATCAGAGACAACCAGCAAACAGCTGACACTCGTTGCCTCTGATTGGGAGTCACTTAGGCCAACACAGAAAACAACAACCTAGAACACCCAACCTAGAAACAACCCACACAGAACGAACACACCCTGGCTCAACATACAGAGTCCCGGAGCCAGAGCGTGACAATTACTCTATTAAATAAATATGTTCGCAAATAACGCTGCGCATTGGTCCTCTGTTCCCGACGATCGTGACAGACACTAGGTAAAGGATATTGCTATGGTGGGTTTGGTAACATTCCAGCCCAAGTGACCACTTATCTAAATATGTTTTGTTGTTGTAATAGACAAAACAGCTGCTGTTGGATCCCCACAGTAAACGGTCTTGGATCTTGGAGCCTGGAAACACAAGTGGATCTGGGATCAAGATCGGATACTGGTGAACCCAACAGATCTCCAGTCACAGCCATTCTTCCTTTCATACGGTAAAACTTTCTGACTCCATATACAGTACCTCTTTGAACTGATCAGGTTTTCTTTGGATATAACTAAGAATAATGCAGAATGTACACAATTATTTTAGGTCATTTGCATAGGTTATTGAAATCCTAATTCCCTTGTTTAGACATATGGCTCCATTTTTGGCTGGCGGTAAGAAGGCGCAAGAATCAAACTCAAGTTAGTTTGCAATTTCGTTATGTAAAAAATAGCGCACCAGCATTTTCCAGCCCTGACACCAGGTTCGGCAATTTACCGGTCTAACTTCAGCTTACTTGCGCTAAAGTGGGAGGGGTGGCAATATTTGAGGTGTGTGTCTAGGGGCAGCCCCCACACCGGTCCATTCTTTTTTTCTCCAAGCCACCTATCATTAGCCAGATATTATAAATTTTGCGCAACAAAAGAAACAAGTAGACACGCCCACTGGGCTATTTATTATGGTGGCTGTAACTGTATTTAGACATAGTCTATTTAAACAAGTTGTTGTTTTGTTTTTATTAGAATTTTATTAGAATTATACACTGTATTTTTAGGCCTTATCAATAGCCTAGTGAATTTGATCTTGCTTATTGACTATGTTTGGCATGTCCATGTCCAGACAGCAATTTACAGTAGCCCCTATATCAGTACACATGCTATAGCCTATGGTCATTTCCATATTGAAGCAATGCAATTAGAACAATGTGGACTGCAAACATGTTCAACATACTATTTTTTGCAAATATGGGGCAGGCTATTTAACGAACTAGGCTGTAACGGACTAACATTCGAATTGGAGTTGATGACAACACAATAAATACATAAAACACCCTAAATACACAACTTGAAGCAACCACATATTTAGCCATGGAACACGTTCTGATTGGCCAGTGAGGAGCCAAGCCTCAACACACCCACAACTGGTTTATTCATCAAAGCCAAGCCCTTTTGCGCCACTGCCAGCAACTGCGCCTATAATAGTGGTGGTGAAAATAGCTAAACTATGTCTGACACACCTCCGAACCAACTGCCAGCGCCCAGACCGATCATTGTGTTAGGTTTGTTAAAATAGAGCCCCTGGAGTTTACTCATTTCATATGTTGTATTTCTGACACATGTCATTGTAGTGTTCCCCAGAACTGTCAGAGATCCTACAACCTCATGGCCTTTGACCCTGACGGTGATCGTGTCAGATGCAGATACGGATTGGTCAGACCTGAGTGCGATAGGTGTGACCAGCCCTCAGGCTTCTACCTGGATCAGGTTGGTGTGAGCAGTTATTTTCAACCCCTTTGAATCTAATGTGATTGTTGATACGCTCCACAATGTGCTGGGCTGTCACGGTGTGACCAAAACATTACAACATAAACCACAACTCATTTGCATTCAATCTATAATGTGATTGCATAATATTGGCATATTGTATTTGGTCTTAACCAGCGATTCCTTTTGTGTTCTAACCTCTTCACTCTGTTAGGGATCTTGCTCCTTACGATACGGTTACACTTCGGCGAGCGGCGTCTACGGGTTTGAACTAGTTGTAGAGGACTTCCCCAACCAACACATCACCCTGTCTTACACCGATGGCTCTAGTTCCTCCAGAACTCCGCTTCATGCAGGGAGACGCCGACGCTCCATCTACCAAACATCCGTCTCCTATCCCTGGTGGTGGAACCAACCCACCACCACTCCTGGGTGGAACCAACCCACCACCACTCCTGGGTGGAACCAACCCACCACGACTCCTGGGTGGAACCAACCCACAACGACTCCTGGGTGGAACCAACCCAACACGACTCCTTCTCCTTGGTGGTGGAACCAACCCACCACGACTCCTTCTCCTCCTTGGTGGGGGAACCAACCCACCACGACTCCTGGGTGGAACCAACCCACCACGACTCCTTCTCCTCCTTGGTGGTGGAACCAACCCACCACGACTCCTTCTTCTCCTTGGTGGTGGAACCAACCCACCACGACTCCTTCTCCTCCTTGGTGGTGGAACCAACCCACCACGACTCCTGGGTGGAACCAACCCACCACGACTCCTCCTTCTCCTTGGTGGTGGAACCAACCCACCACGACTCCTTCTTCTCCTTGGTGGTGGAACCAACCCACCACGACTCCTTCTTCTCCTTGGTGGTGGAACCAACCCACCACGACTC
Organism: Coregonus lavaretus; assembly: GCF_964263955.1. Classification (NCBI taxonomy): domain Eukaryota; kingdom Metazoa; phylum Chordata; class Actinopteri; order Salmoniformes; family Salmonidae; genus Coregonus; species Coregonus lavaretus. The sequence goes on from NW_028162032.1 coordinate 249,563, forward strand.
CTTCTTCTCCTTGGTGGTGGAACCAACCCAACATCATTCCCCAATCAACAACCACAGCAGTGACCACCACCACCCCCTGGACCCCTTCCACCCCAGGAAGCCTGTATCCCTCCACTGCTCCCCTCAGCAAACTCCCTCTGCAGTTCTCTCTTCTGGGTGAGAAACACTCCTCTTCTGATGGTTAAGAATGCATTGGATGGATGGATGGACATATTTATTCTACAAACAACAACAAACATGGCATTTATTTGTGTAGTATTGGCCTTTACTTGTGTACGTTTGTGTTCTTTTCCAATTCAGTGGACTCTCCTGCTCCCTCTTGCGATGAGGGAATGTACCTGCCCAGGTTCCTGCATCCGACACCACACAACGGAGAGCATCTCCACGCCGAGGTCAACAAAGAGCTGGAGATCAGGATCAAGGCAGAGGCTATATACTCAACGTAAGGGACAACATCCATGAAAGTTTATGATACAGTATTATACCCAGGATTATATTTCTAGTGCATGCACTCATGGCTGGAACAGTGCATCCTGGCTGTAACAGTGCATCCTGGCTGTAACAGTGCGTCCTGGCTGTAACTAAAAACGTTATCGCCTGTAGTACTTTGTAACTATTTCAGTGATTACAAATATTTTATTCTGCAATCAATTATTTGTCCTAAGGCAGTCTACTGTATAAGTTCACCAAAAGGTCTAAGAAAACTAAAAGTTTTTCAATTAAGAGTAAATGTATTTTCTGTGATTGATTTGGATTGGTGCTGTTGTCTCTTTGCTAAGGGGGATGCTTGTGACGTCTGACTCTGACGTCACCCCACATAAGTTGCGATTTAAAATGGTTAAGGTTAGGGTTAGGTAGGGTAGGGTAGGGGTTCAGGTTAGGGTTAGGATTCAGGGTAGGGTCGTCCAAGGATCCCACTTAGCATTTACCTTGTCCATTTTGCCTCCTTTCTAGGATTAATGATGTCATCGTCAGTGGACCTCTGAACATCACCAATCACATGACTACCCAAGGGGAGTTTGTCATCCGGTGGACACCCATCCGGGACAATCTGGGGGAATATTTCCCCATTTGCTTCATCACTGAGGGGCTATCCGGGTAGGTATTATGTTTTATAATGCTAGAAACATCACCAGAACTGCTCTGCTACTTCCTGTACGTTCTGCTACTTCCTGTACGTTCTGCTACTTCCTGTACGTTCTCCTACTTCCTGTACATTCTGCTACTTCCTGTACGTTCTGCTACTTCTTGTACGTTCTGCTACTTCCCTCTGGAGTTTCCTCTTTTTATCAAATGTAATTTCCCAACGCACATGAGAGAGAGACTAATAATACATGTAATAAAAATATTACAATGTGCCGTTGTTTACCCTGATCTTCTCTAATACTTTCAGATCTAGCGTCTTTCAGTCTGAGATGAGATGTGTTGTGGTGGAGGTCGGACGCAGAAATGGTTTGTAGATTCTTCCACCATCAATATGCTGTGGTGTGTGATTGGACAATATGCTGTGGTGTGTGATTGGACAATATGCTGTGGTGTATGATTGGACAAAATGCTTTGGTGTGTGATTGTATGATTGATAACAGATGAAGCTGTGAATACTGTATGATACATACTATATATAGACTACACATCTGAAATCACCAAACGTAACGGAAAGATACAAATGAAACTCAAAATGACTCCAACCAACTCAAATCATGGTTCACAGTCACATTGTTTTGATAGGAGGAAATACAACAATAACAAAATATCTCCCGTGACAGTCAAAGCCAAGGTGCTGTGTGACGAGACCAAGATGACAGTAGAAGTGGAGAAGTCCTCTGTTACTGGAATTCATGAGGACCATCTCCGCCTCAACGATCCCAGTAACTCTGCCTGCGACCTGCAACGCCTCTCCAACAGCACCCACATCATTGGAGTCATCCCCCTCAATGCCTGTGGCACTCAGATAGAGGTGAGACCTCCGAGGTGTCAAATATTATATTGGGATGACATACAGTGAGGGAAAAAAAGTATTTGATCCCCTGCTGATTTTGTACGTTTGCCCACTGACAAAAAAAATTATCAGTCTATAATTTTAATGGTAGGTTTATTTGAACAGTGAGAGACAGAGTAACAACAAAAAAATCCAGAAAAACGCATGTCAAAAATGTTATAAATTGATTTGCATTTTAATGAGGGAAATAAGTATTTGACCCCCTCTCAATCAGAAAGATTTCTGGCTCCCAGGTGTCTTTTATACAGGTAACGAGCTGAGATTAGGAGCACACTTTTAAAGGGAATGCTCCTAATCTCAGCTTGTTACCTGTATAAAAGACACCTGTCCACAGAAGCAATCAATCAATCAGATTCCCAACTCTCCACCATGGCCAAGACCAAAGAGCTCTCCACGGATGTCAGAGACAAGATTGTAGACCTACACAAGGCTGGAATGGGCTACAAGACCATCGCCAAGCAGCTTGGTGAGAAGGTGACAACAGTTGGTGTGATTATTCGCAAATGGAAGAAACACAAAAGAACTGTCAATCTCCCTCGGCCTGGGGCTCCATGCAAGATCTCACCTCGTGGAGTTGCAATGATCATGAGAACGGTGAGGAATCAGCCCAGAACTACACGGGAGGATCTTGTCAATGATCTCAAGGCAGCTGGGACCATAGTCACCAAGAAAACAATTGGTAACACACTACGCCGTGAAGGACTGAAATCCTGCAGCGCCCGCATGGTCCCCTGCTCAAGAAAGCACATATACAGGCCCGTCTGAAGTTTGCCAATTAACATCTGAATGATTCAGAGGAGAACTGGGTGAAAGTGTTATGGTCAGATGAGACCAAAATGGAGCTCTTTGGCATCAACTCAACTCGCCGTGTTTGGAGGAGGAGGAATGCTGCCTATGACCCCAAGAACACCATCCCCACCGTCAAACATGGAGGTGGAAACATTATGCTTTGGGGATGTTTTTCTGCTAAGGGGACAGGACAACTTCACCGCATCAAAGGGACGATGGACGGGGCCATGTACCGTCAAATCTTGGGTGAGAACCTCCTTCCCTCAGCCAGGGCATTGAAAATGGGACGTGGATGAGTATTCCAGCATGACAATGACCCAAAACACACGGCCAAGGCAACAAAGGAGTGGCTCAAGAAGAAGCACATTAAGGTCCTGGAGTGGCCTAGCCAGTCTCCAAACCTTAATCCCATAGAAAATCTGTGGAGGGAGCTGAAGGTTTGAGTTGCCAAACGTCAGCCTCAAAACCTTAATGACTTGGAGAAGATCTGCAAAGAGGAGTGGAACAAAATCCCTCCTGAGATGTGTGCAAACCTGGTGGCCAACTACAAGAAACGTCTGACCTCTGTGATTGCCAACAAGGGTTTTGCCACCAAGTACTAAGTCATGTTTTGCAGAGGGGTCAAATACTTATTTCCCTCATTAAAATGCAAATCAATTTATAACATTTTTGACATGCGTTTTTTCAGGATTTCTTTTTTGTTATTCTGTCTCTCACTGTTCAAATAAACCTACCATTAAAATTATAGACTGATCATGTCTTTGTCAGTGGGCAAACGTACAAAATTAGCAGGGGATCAAATACTTTTTTCCCTCACTGTATGTACATTATTTATCTTTGTGTGAGACCCATTCACTCCTGGGTGTCTGTCTGAGTTCTCTATATTGAACCTGGTTCGAGGGGATATTCACCCCAAGGCACCACCTAGGCTGACTGATCTTGAATTGGTTTCCTCAGAGGAAGGGTCAAGATGGAATGTTTTGGTGAAGGGTGGCTTATGCTGCCTGTGGGAAGATCTGCCCTCAGAACAGTTTTGCATCTAAAGAGAAACCAACATGCTCGCTCATAACCCGAAGAGTTTCACAGCAATATAGGAACTGAAACGATTGCCGATTTGATCTTATTGATGTGTGTAGAGTTCAGTGCTGGCAGTGACCACAAAATGTAACTGTCTAGATGATTTCCCTCTCCATCTCTCTCAATCCAGGAGGACGACGACAACCTCATCTTCAAGAACGAAATCACCACCTTCGACAACCCCAACGATATCATCACCAGGCACCACCAGGTGGAGATTCAGTTCTACTGCCAGTACGCCAAACGCGGCAACGTGTCTCTGGGCTTCACTGCACACAGGGACAGCGTCACGGTCGTAGAGAAAGGCTTCGGCACGTTCACCTACCAGTTTGAGTTCTACCAGACCAGCCAGTTCACCAATATGGTGGATCCCCGTGACTACCCGTTAGACGTGGTGGTGAAGCAGATGATCTACATGGACATCGAGGCCGTGTCCACTGTGAATAACACTGAGCTCTTCGTGGAGTCCTGCAGAGCGACGCCGTACGACAACCCCAACTACCACCCCACCTACTCCATCATAGAAAACGGGTGAGATTGAGCACACAGATTCAGATTCAGCTTTATTAGCATGAGTGGCAAGGCCACTGTTGGTAAAAGCAAAGTGAGATAAAGACATCAACAATAACGCTAAAAATAATGACAATAGTAATGGTGATTAGAGAAAGGAAACATACAGTACCAGTCAAAGGTTTGGACACACCTACTCATTCAAGGCTTTTTCTTAATTTTTACTATTTTCTACATTGAAGAATAATAGTGAAGACATCAACTATGAAATAACACATATGGAATCATGTAGTAACCAAAAAAGTGTTAAATGAATCAAAATATATTTGAGATTCTTCAAAGTAGCCACGCCTTTGCCTTGATGACACCTTTGCACACTCTTGGCATTCTCTCAACCAGCTTCACTTGGAATGCTTTTACAACAGTCTTGAAGGAGTTCCTACATATGCTGAGCACTATGTATATATTTTGATTTGTTTAACACTTTATTTGGTTACTACATGATTCCATATGTGTTATTTCATAGTTTTGATGTCTTCACTATTATTCTACAATGTAGAAAATAGTAAAAATAAAGAAAAACCCTTGAATGAGTAGGTGTGTCCAAACGTTTGACTGGTACTGTATATTAAAATATAAACACTAAGGCATTCATCAACCTCATGGTGGACACTTGTCAGTACTGTGAGATGTATAATAGAAATGACAGATTTGAGACATTTGTATAAAGGCTGTGGAATATTCTAGACTAAAAGATTGTTTTACTGCACTTACTGTATGTACTTTACATATTTACTGTACTCTCAGTTTTACCTGTCTGTTGTTTTACCAGCTGCAATGTGGACGAGACGGTCCAAATCTTCTCACCCCGTCACCAGAGGCATTTCCAGTTCGGAATGGAAGCTTTCAAATTCATCGGACTGCACGACCAGGTACATGGGGACAGATTGCTGGATCATTCAAGGGTCGTATCAAGGGTGATATCTTTCTTAGTTCAGTGACCTTTAAACCCTCTGGCTACAGGTGTACATCAGCTGTTCAGTGATCCTGTGTGAGGCTGGGAACCCCAACACCCGGTGTGCCCAGGGCTGCGTCAACTCCACCTCCCCCCAGCCTGATGGCCACCACCACCGCAAGAGAGAGGCCGCCATGCAAACGGCCAAGCACCACATCTCCCAGGGTCCTTTGCGCCTGAGAAGGAGTTCAGAGAGCTCAGGTAACGGCTGTAGCTGTAGATAAGCTAGAAATCAAAACGTTGTTCTTTGAGTTATTGAAGAGACGGTATATTGCTGAAGTTCTCATCCATGATTTAGGAAAGACCTCTGCAGTCAAATTTTTTCAACAGGCATAAGCAATAGCATCTCAAGATAAATCTCTGGATAAAAAGGTGTTTTTTGTATCACAAAGGGTTTTTGTGTTTAAAAAAAAGGCATTTACGTGTTTTCTTGTTTTTTCTCCAGTGACCAACATGAACATGGTGTTGATGGCTGGGTGTATCGTAGCAGCCGTTGCCATGCTGTGCGGAGTGATGCTCTACAAGGCCAAAACACCAGGGGTTAAATACCAACCCCTGACAGCATTTGAGACTTAGTCCGATGTTCAGCCATCCTTTCACATGTAGCCTGCACTATATAAAGAAGGATGGTGGGAAATATAGATCATTTGAAAAGTGGTCTCTGACTTTTACAATGAAACGTCTCTTGGGATCAATACAAGAATATACATTAATCCGTAAAAAACGTACTTTGCAGTGCCCTCTAGTGTACAGATGACGTGCAATATACAAAGACAGAAAACCTATTAACCACACAACAACCATATAAGTAGGCCCAAATGGCTCCTACGACTTGTTTTAACAGTTAAATGCCTGGTTCTTATTATTATCTGTATTGGGATGTGGGGATAGTAATGTAATACTGGGAGTTGACATGTTCTGGAAAGGCTTTCTATATAGGCCAGGGTCTGTTGAACCAGGGATCAATTACGTTTATTTGTTATGATTGTGTTACATCAAAATGGGACCCTGGTTAAAATAAATGTTTTGTCTATATGATGTAATGAATTACTATAAAATGGTCCTTTTGATAAATGAATGTATGTGTATTAATTTAGCCATGGTATCTTACACATTAAACATTTACATACAATGTACATAGCATCTTTGTGTATCTAAAATAGTGTGCATGATTTTCCCTGGATCCACAGCAAACAAATGCCCCTTGTGCCTCCTCACATGATCCAACATGGCTGCCCTGTTACATATGGCCATCAGTGGAGCAGGAGTGCTTTGATTAACATTCTGTTGAGGAAATGTAGACCTATAGGCTTAATGCAAAGAAATAATGTGTAGATTTTTTTAAATTATTGAATTCTTCAGCTTTAAGCTGCCATGTGTACTGGGATAAAACTCAACTATAAATAAGTTGACGCCAGTGGAGGCTTCTGAGGGGAGAACGGCTCATAGTAATGGCTGGAACGGAGCGAATGGAATGGCATCAAACTCAAGGAAACCTTGTGTTTGATGTATTTGATACCATTCCCTCTTATTCCGCTTCAGCCATTACCACAAGCCTGTCCTTCCCAATTAAGGCGACACCAACCTCCTGTGGTTTACACAGTTCAGCGTTGAATACAAGTACTGTAGTATAAGTATGTTGATTTACACTGCCCTCCTGTGGTCAAATATTAGTTAAATCCAGGATTATTATCACCCAGAAAAACAGTATCGATTGTAGTATGTAGTATTAAATTCAAGCATAATGTCTTGTCTAGTTTGCCATAGCTACAGAAAATGTGTAACATACATTTTTGTTGCAGATTAATGAAGTACTTCATAATGGGGTCAGTGATAATCCACTGACTGACAGACCAAAGCCACACACACATCATCCTCACCAGCGATCCCTTGTTTTACCATCTCACCACATTCACATTTACATTTACATCATTTAGCAGACGTTCTTATCCAGAGCGACTTACAAATTGGTGCATTCAACTTATGATAGCCAGTGGGACAACCACCTTTTTTTTTTAATGGGGGTTGGGGGAAGAAGGATTACTTTATACTATTCCAGGTATTCCTTAAAGAGGTAGGGTTTCAAGTGTCTCCGGAAGGTGGTCAGTGACTCCGCTGTCCTGGCGTCGTGGGTGAGCTTGTTCCACCATTGGGGTGCCAGAGCAGCGAATAGCTTTGACTGGGCTGAGCAGGAACTGTGCTTCCGTAGAGGTAGGGGAGCTAGCAGGCCAGAGGTGGATGAACGTAGTGCCCTCGTTTGGGTGTAGGGTCTGATCAGAGCCTGAAGGTAAGGAGGTGCCGTTCCCCTCACAGCTCCGTAGGCAAGCACCATGGTCTTGTAGTAGATGCGAGCCTCAACTGGAAGCCGGTGGAGTGTGCGGAGGAGCGGGGTGACATGAGAGAACTTGGGAAAGTTGAACACCAGACGGGCTGCAGCGTTCTGGATGAGTTGTAGGGGTTTAATGGCACAGGGAGGGAGCCCAGCCAACAGCGAGTTGCAGTAATCCAGACGGGAGATGACAAGTGCCTGGATTAGGACCTGTGCCGCTTTCTGTGCAAGGTAGGGTCGTACTCTGCGAATGTTGTAGAGCATGAACCTGCAGGATCGGGTCACCGCTTTGATGTTAGCGGAGAACGACAGGGTGTTGTCCAGGGTCATGCCAAGGTTCTTTGCACTCTGGGAGGAGGACACAATGGAGTTGTCAACCGTGATGGCGAGATCATGGAGCGGGCAGTCCTTCCCCGGGAGGAAGAGCAGCTCCGTCTTGCCAAGGTTCAGCTTGAGCTGGTGATCCGACATCCACACTGATATGTCTGCCAGACATGCAGAGATGCAATTCGCCACCTGGTTATCAGAAGGAGGAAAGGAGAAAATGAATTGTGTGTCGTCTGCGTAGCAATGATAGGAGAGACCATGTGAGGATATGACAGCGCCAAGTGACTTGGTGTATAGAGAGAATAGGAGAGGGCCTAGAACTGAGCCCTGGGGGACACCAGTGGTGAGAGCACGTGGTGCGGAGACAGATTCTCGCCACGCCACCTGGTAGGAGCGACCTGTCAGGTAGGACGCAATCCAAGAGTGAGCAGCGCCGGAGATGCCCAACTCGGAGAGGGTGGAGAGGAGGATCTGATGGTTCACAGTATCAAAGGCAGCGGATAGGTCTAGAAGGATAAGAGCAGAGGAGAGAGAGTTAGCTTTAGCAGTGCGGAGAGCCTCCGTGACACAGAGAAGAGCAGTCTCAGTTGAATGACCAGTCTTGAAACCTGACTGGCTTGGATCAAGAAGGTCATTCTGAGAGAGATAGCAGGAGAGTTGGCTAGAGACGGCACGCTCAAGAGTTTTGGAGAGAAAAGAAAGAAGGGATACTGGTCTGTAGTTGTTGACATCGGAGGGATCGAGTGTAGGTTTTTTGAGGAGGGGTGCAACTCTCGCTCTCTTGAAGACGGAAGGGACATGGCCAGCGGTCAAGGATGAGTTGATGAGCGAGGTGAGGTAAGGGAGAAGGTCTCCGGAAATGGTCTGGAGAAGAGAGGAGGGGATAGGGTCAAGTGGGCAGGTTGTTGGGCGGCCGGCCGTCACAAGTCGCAAGATTTCATCTGGAGAGAGAGGGGAGAAAGAAGTCAAAGCATAGGTTAGGGCAGTGTGAGCAGGACCAGTGGTGTCATTTGACTTAATAAATGAGGATCGGATGTCGTCAACCTTCTTTTCAAAATGGTTGACGAAGTCAAAAGATGCAGAAAGGGAGGAGAGGAGGGTTGAGGAGGCAGAATCAGGAGATCGGAGGGAGAAGGATTTAGCAGAGGGAAGAGATGATAGGATGGAAGAGGAGAGAGTAGCGGGAGAGAGAGAGCGAAGGTTGCGATGGCACATTACCATCTGAGTAGGGGCAGAGTGAGTAGTGTTGGAGGAGAGCGAGAGAGAAAAGGATACAAAGTAGTGTTCAGAGACTTGGAGGGGAGTTGCAGTGAGATTAGTAGAAGAACAGCATCTAGTAAAGATGAGGTCAAGCGTATTGCCTGCCTTGTGAGTAGGGGGGGACGGTGAGAGGGTGAGGTCAAAAGAGGAAAGGAGTGGAAAGAAGGAGGCAGAGAGAAATGAGTCAAAGGCAGACGTAGGGAGGTTAAAGTCACCCAGAACTGTGAGGGGTGAGCCATCCTCAAGAAAGGAATTTATCAAGGCGTCAAGCTCATTGATGAACTCTCTAAGGGAACCTGGAGGGCGATAAATGACAAGGATGTTAAGCTTGAATGGGCTAGTGACTGTGACAGCATGGAATTCAAATGAGGAGATAGACAGATGGGCCAGGGGAAAAAGAGAGAATGTCCACTTGGGAGAGATGAGGATTCCTGTGCCACCGCCGCGCTGACCAGATGCTCTCGGGGTATGCGAGAACACATGGTCAGACGAGGAAAGAGCAGTAAGAGTAGCAGTGTTTTCTGTGGTAATCCATGTTTCCGTCAGCGCCAAGAAGTCGAGGGACTGGAGGGTAGCATAGGCTGAGATGAACTCTGCCTTGTTGGCCGCAGAACAGCAGTTCCAGAGGCTGCCGGAGACCTGGAACTCCACGTGGGTCGTGCGCGCAGGGACCACCAGATTAGAGTAGCAGCAGCCACGCGGTGTGAAGCGTTTGTATGGCCCGTGCAGAGAGGAGAGAACAGGGATAGACAGACACATAGTTGACAGGCTACAGAAAAAGGCTACAATAATGCAAAGGAGATCAGAATGAAATGAACTAAACATCTGGGAAAGTGAGAGAGCGGGGCCTCCCTCATTTACGTTTCACTGAAACACTCAAATATAACTCTCCCAACTTCCACTTTAGAAATTATAATTGTTGTAAACTACAGCGGTTCAATGTTTTCTAGGAATAGACTCTAACTTAGTTTATTCAGCTAGCTAACTTGGTACAGTATTCTTCCGTGAAAACCGTCCAGGGCACCGAATCCTATGACGCCATAGCCAACTAGCATGCCAGCCTCCAATAACACGGTTTAGCACCAATACTCGGTTACAACAAACCACCAGTGTGTTAACACGCCGAACAGATCATTCGTGTCCGTGTTTAACGTTGTGTAAAGTTTTGGGTTAGTTGACAGTTTGAGTGTGTACGTCGTCAACTTATTCAGCCAGTTAGTTATCTAGAATAGTTAGCATACTAGCTAGCCATTGCTCTCTGCCAACGAACCAACCCCTCCTCCCACGGCACAAAACACACAGAGAGCCAAGCTAACGTTAACTAGTCACCCATGTCCCGAATTCCCTTGAACGACTCTGGTTACCAGTATGTAAAAACAAAACAAAAATAAATGTAGGTTATAACTTACCCTTAGTAGCTACTGTTAGCCAGTTAAGTGCAAAGCTAGCCACTGAATCGATTCAGCCAGTTCGCGTCTGTCCCAACGGAGAGAAAGCGTCTCAAAATATTACAGCTAGGTCATTCCAGCTATTGTTTAGTTAGCGATCCAGGTAGCAACAAGCTAGCTACATTTAGAGTACAGTAGCTACTAACTACCTAACGTTAACGCTTCAGATAATGAGGTTTGAAAAACAGCTGAATGGTAGGTAGCTAGCTGGCATAATTACAGGTACTCTTAAGCGTGAAATAACATTGGAAACAACTATCCACAGTTGCTAATAGTTACCAGTAGCTACCCGCTAGCTAGCTAGCTTTATTGGTCCAGTTAGTGAGTTAGCTAGCCTCGTGCTTCACCGGGCTCAGACGAATACAATAATTACCTACATTAACCTACAATAACTACCTAGATAAACTACCTACAATACCAATACATGGTTTAAGCTTTACTCGACACCATATAAGAAGCCAAGCTTACCTCCCGCTAGAGAAACACAACCTCACCCGACCAGTATCCACGCTCAGGGGGTGCTGCAGCACCTTCAGCACCCGTACTTCCCGCGGCTATACATTTAACATTTTAGTCATTTAGCAGACGCTCTTATCCAGAGCGACTTACAGTTAGTGAGTGCATACATTTTTCATACTGGCCCCCCCGTGGGAATCGAACCCACAACCCTGGCGTTGCAAGCGCCATGCTCTACCAACTGAGCTACAGGAGGCCCTACAGGAGGCTATGCCTGGAGGTCAAGGACGATCTCTTCTTCACAGGCTTTAGGAGGTTAATTTGTAGCAATCACGCACGCGCACACGCACACACACACACACAGTTTATTGCCCTGTTTACAGTTGGTCCACAGCAGTCTAGTTGGGCGGCCATGCCATGATCATGGCACATTCCTGTAGGGTGTGTCAGCTGTCAGAGCTTGGGGAGGAAGTGGTGGTCATTGGTGGCCATCTATTTTTAAAGTGTTGAAATGGGCAGGAAAGGGACTGGGTAAAGCTCAGAGGTCAAGAGTTACGGAAACACACGGCTGTCCTGGGGGTCGCTGACTGGCAGACAGGGGTGGCAGACAGGGGTGGGGTTGGGCTGTAGGCCTATGTGAAACACGAGAGGGGAGACAGGCGCATTCATTTACCCCCAAGGCTTTCCTGGAGCAGATAGAACAAAGTGAATGAGAAGGAATAGGATAAGGGGAGATGGGTAGAGGGGGAGAGTGATTGATAAGATGGTAGAGACACACACCTCATTAGACCTGTCATCAGCGTCACCGTACAGGTAGAGTGCTGGGTACCTTCCTCAAGTCTCAAAGGGTCGGTTAACCGGTTACCTCATACACAACATAAATGGTCCATACCCATTTTAGTTCACAGGCAGGACAGTCTAGCACACAGTCAACTGTATTTGTAGTTTTATTTTATTTTATTTTGCATACATGACAGCTAAAAGCTGAATGGTGTATATAAGTACAAACATAAAACATTTTAAAAAATCTATAAAATGTGAAATGGAACTGGAAGCGATGATGGATGATCAGGGAACCAGATCTGATGGATGTCACTTTGCAGTTCCACAACACCCTGCTATGTTATAAGAGTGTGACTGTCTGTTTAGCCTTCCCATCATCCCCCAATACCACCATTATGAGAAGGGATTGGGTCCCATTACTCCTGCTGTAGTCTAACAGGACCATTCTACTGCTGTAGTCTAACAGGACCATCCTACTGCTGTAGTCTAACAGGACCATCCTACTGCTGTAGTCTAACAGGACCATCCTACTGCTGTAGTCTAACAGGACCATCCTACTGCTGTAGTCTAACAGGACCATCCTACTGCTGTAGTCTAACAGGACCATCCTACTGCTGTAGTCTAACAGGACCATCCTGTAGTCTAACAGGACCATCCTACTGCTGTAGTCTAACAGGACCATCCTACTGCTGTAGTCTAACAGGACCATCCTACTGCTGTAGTCTAACAGGACCATCCTACTGCTGTAGTCTAACAGGACCATCCTGTAGTCTAACAGGACCATCCTACTGCTGTAGTCTAACAGGACCATCCTACTGCTGTATCTAACAGGACCATCCTACTGCTGTAATCTAACAGGACCATCCTACTGCTGTAGTCTAACAGGACCATCCTACTGCTGTAGTCTAACAGGACCATCCTGTAGTCTATCAGGACCATCCTACTGCTGTAGTCTAACAGGACCATCCTACTGCTGTAGTCTAACAGGACCATCCTACTGCTGTAGTCTAACAGGACCATCCTACTGCTGTAGTCTAACAGGACCATCCTACTGCTGTAATCTAACAGGACCATCCTGTAGTCTAACAGGACCATCCTACTGCTGTAGTCTAACAGGACCATCCTACTGCTGTAATCTAACAGGACCATCCTGTAGTCTAACAGGACCATCCTACTGCTGTAGTATAACAGGACCATCCTGTAATCTAACAGGACCATCCTACTGCTGTAATCTAACAGGACCATCCTGTAATCTAACAGGACCATCCTACTGCTGTAGTCTAACAGGACCATCCTACTGCTGTAGTCTAACAGGACCATCCTACTGCTGTAGTCTAACAGGACCATCCTGTAGTCTAACAGGACCATCCTACTGCTGTAGTCTAACAGGACCATCCTACTGCTGTAGTCTAACAGGACCATCCTACTGCTGTAGTCTAACAGGACCATCCTACTGCTGTAGTCTAACAGGACCATCCTGTAGTCTAACAGGACCATCCTACTGCTGTAGTCTAACAGGACCATCCTACTGCTGTAGTCTAACAGGACCATCCTACTGCTGTAGTCTAACAGGACCATCCTACTGCTGTAGTCTAACAGGACCATCCTACTGCTGTAGTCTAACAGGACCATCCTACTGCTGTAGTCTAACAGGACCATCCTACTGCTATAGTCTAACAGGACCATCCTACTGCTGTAGTCTAACAGGACCATCCTGTAGTCTAACAGGACCATCCTACTGCTGTAGTCTAACAGGACCATCCTACTGCTGTAGTCTAACAGGACCATCCTACTGCTATAGTCTAACAGGACCATCCTACTGCTGTAGTCTAACAGGACCATCCTGTAGTCTAACAGGAATATCCTACTGCTGTAGTCTAAGAGGACCATCCTACTGCTGTAGTCTAACAGGACCATCCTACTGCTGTATCTAACAGGACCATCCTGTAGTCTAACAGGAATATCCTACTGCTGTAGTCTAACAGGACCATCCTACTGCTGTAGTCTAACAGGACCATCCTACTGCTGTATCTAACAGGACCATCCTGTAATCTAACAGGACCATCCTACTGCTGTAGTCTAACAGGACCATCCTACTGCTGTAGTCTAACAGGACCATTCTACTGCTGTAGTCTAACAGGACCATCCTACTGCTGTAGTCTAACAGGACCATTCTACTGCTGTAGTCTAACAGGACCATCCTACTGCTGTAGTCTAACAGGACCATTCTACTGCTGTAGTCTAACAGGACCATCCTACTGCTGTAGTCTAACAGGACCATCCTACTGCTGTAGTCTAACAGGACCATCCTACTGATGTAGTCTAACAGGACCATCCTGTAGTCTAACAGGAATATCCTACTGCTGTAGTCTAACAGGACCATCCTACTGCTGTAGTCTAACAGGACCATCCTACTGCTGTATCTAACAGGACCATCCTGTAATCTAACAGGACCATCCTACTGCTGTAGTCTAACAGGACCATCCTACTGCTGCAGTCTAACAGGACCATCCCACTGCTGTAGTCTAACAGGACCATCCTACTGCTGTAGTCTAACAGGACCATCCTACTGCTGTACTCTAACAGGACCATCCTGTAATCTAACAGGACCATCCTACTGCTGTAGTCTAACAGGACCATCCTACTGCTGCAGTCTAACAGGACCATCCCACTGCTGTAGTCTAACAGGACCATCCTACTGCTGTAGTCTAACAGGACCATCCTACTGCTGTAGTCTAACAGGACCATCCTGTAGTCTAACAGGACCATCCTACTGCTGTAGTCTAACAGGACCATCCTACTGCTGTAGTCTAACAGGACCATCCTACTGCTGTAGTCTAACAGGACTATCCTACTGCTGTAGTCTAACAGGACCATCCTGTAGTCTAACAGGACCATCCTGTAGTCTAACAGGACCATCCTACTGCTGTATCTAACAGGACCATCCTGTAATCTAACAGGACCATCCTACTGCTGTAGTCTAACAGGACTATCCTACTGCTGTAGTCTAACAGGACTATCCTACTGCTATAGTCTAACAGGACCATCCTACTGCTGTAGTCTAACAGGACCATCCTACTGCTGTAGTCTAACAGGACCATCCTACTGCTGTATCTAACAGGACCATCCTGTAATCTAACAGGACTATCCTACTGCTATAGTCTAACAGGAACATCCTACTGCTGTAGTCTAACAGGACCATCCTACTGCTGTAGTCTAACAGGACCATCCTACTGCTGTATCTAACAGGACCATCCTGTAGTCTAACAGGACCATCCTACTGCTGTAGTCTAACAGGACCATCCTACTGCTGTAGTCTAACAGGACCATCCTACTGCTGTAGTCTAACAGGACCATCCTACTGCTGTAGTCTAACAGGACCATCCTACTGCTGTAGTCTAACAGGACCATCCTACTGCTGTAGTCTAACAGGACCATCCTACTGCTGTAGTCTAACAGGACCATCCTACTGCTGTAGTCTAACAGGACCATCCTACTGATGTAGTCTAACAGGACCATCCTACTGCTGTAGTCTAACAGGACCATCCTACTGCTGTAGTCTAACAGGACCATCCTACTGCTGTAATCTAACAGGACCATCCTACTGCTGTAGTCTAACAGGACCATCCTACTGCTGTAGTCTAACAGGACCATCCTACTGCTGTAGTCTAACAGGACCATCCTACTGCTGTAATCTAACAGGACCATCCTACTGCTGTAGTCTAATAGGACCATCCTACTGCTGTAGTCTAATAGGACCATCCTACTGCTGTAGTCTAATAGGACCATCCTACTGCTGTAATCTAACAGGACCATCCTGTAGTCTAACAGGACCATCCTACTGCTGTAGTCTAATAGGACCATCCTACTGCTGTAGTCTAACAGGACCATCCTACTGCTGTAGTCTAACAGGACCATCCTACTGCTGTAGTCTAACAGGACCATCCCACTGCTGTAGTCTAACAGGACCATCCTACTGCTGTAGTCTAACAGGACCATCCTACTGCTGTAGTCTAACAGGACCATCCTACTGCTGTAGTCTAACAGGACCATCCTACTGCTGTAGTCTAACAGGACCATCCTGAGGCACCATACCTAATTTAGGCAAAACCCACCCTCACATTTTCTCTCTCTTGCCTTCTCCCTCTCTCTTTCCCCCTCGCTCTCAAAATCTGGAGAGGATGTGGGAGCTCAGGATGATTATGTTGACTAATTACTGCCTATATTACAGGTCCCTGAAGCAAAAGGGCTATTCACTTGATTGACTGGAAATTTCCAGAAGGTCTCTATATTAAATTATTCAGGTCAGACCGGATGCTGAGGATAATAAGCATTTAAAGTATTCACTTTGAAATTGGCAATATTTGTCTCATACTGTACATGGAGGGCATAATGACTTTAATGAAGACATCCTGTGGAGTGTCTCTGGAATGCTGTGTGTGTGTGTGTGTGATATTTCAAAGACAAGTGCATCTATCATAACTAAATCTCTACCATTATGAATTTGAAAAATCAAGTGACAAGAGGGAAAATGCTGCCATTATTCCACCACACATAGGCTAATCACATTGACCTAAAAACACACCAAGATAATATACTGTAAATCTTACGTCTGATTGAATGAGTTGCAACCTCGGTCACGGACCGTAGCTTGCCCTAGCGACGTGCTTTCCACCGTTCGGACGTCACCAGCGTGCGGACGCACAGCTTTTTTTCTTCCTTCAGGAGAGCAGGAAACGATAGACAACAAGAAGCGAATCCTGAGCGCACCGGGAGAGGGAGAGCTCCTGTCGAGCTGGACGACCAAAGAACACTGGATTAAAAGCTTGCATTCGGACGGAAACCTGTTTTATTTGATACTTTGGTAACCCATGGACAAATTGGCCGTGGATACATATTTATCAAGTGTGTTTCGAGACCAATCCAAGGAGTTTAAAGTTTCCGCGATCTTCTCTCTTGGATTGCACAGTCTTCTTTGCCAGGCTGTGATGTGGTGACGCGGCTCATCGACGGGAAGCTAAGCTAACGTTAGCTGGCAAAAAAATACACCAGAGAAAATGTGCTTTGGATATTAGATTTTTCTTTTGACTTCATCTTAATTTTTGAATTTCACTGTTGGAGTTGGATTATGAACACTTAATATGCGTTGTCTGGTATTTTCTTGGACAGTAACATTTCACTTTTTAGTTGCAGTCTAATGAGCTATCATAACCGGCTACCTAGCTAGCTCTGGCCATTAGATTGCTAACGTTAGCTAGCTATCTAGCTACATCTGTTTCCACTTTTGTTCGTTGTAAATAGTGTTTCCTAGCTGGCTAACTACACTTTTTTTTTCTTGAACAAAGTATACAAAGGTTAGAATGAGTTAATAACTGCATGTGTATTATATGTGCAAATACTAATAATCAGTTTGACCCACTTTTATCTTGTGTAATGCAGAAGTAACTACCGTTAGTTAACTAGCTAGCTAGGTTTGGAGTATTGCCCTCTGATGTGAGTCTGGCAGTGCGGCCTTTGGAATTCCTTTCTTGTTCGCGGTCGGGGACCTTTCAGCCTGGATGGTTTTCACCATGTCGATGGATTTAATGTTTTGACTGGCTTGGATTATTCATACAATTGTACCGTTGCGTTAGTTGGACGAACTGGCCTGAAATTAAGTTGAAGAAAACTCGGCAACATAAAAAGAAAAGTGGACATCACAAAGGAATTTCGCCTACTTTGCGAAGGTAGCTAACCATTGATTTATTTGCAACAATGTATAACCTTTTTATTGTGCCAGCTTTACTAACTTTCTACCAGGCATATGTCATGTGTTATGGCCATTTGGTTCACAGCTCTGTAAAGGAGTGCATTTGGCAGTGACTTACTAAAAGTAAGTTCCTCGTAGTCCCTTTCGATAACTGTCAATTGATTGATCTAGTTAGCTAGGTGCCCGTACTCCTATTGTATGCCATTAGCCTTCAGCCTTGAGTTTGAAAGAGTTCGGTAGTTAGGTCTGCTCTACACTGGCCCTACAGCACCAACACACGCTCCTTGGCAGCTAGTTTGTTTATCAAAAACAGTCACATTCCAGACAGAAGGTATTAGCGTTACGCCTTCCCCGTGACCTTGGTGTAATGGTTTACACATTTCTGTTACCAGACTTTGACCCTATTGTCTCTCTCTTTGGACTTCAGCCTACATGTAGCAGCGGTCTATGTTAGCAGCCCATCCAGTACGAATTCTGTGTACGCTTTGTTCAATGGATGCGTATAGGGACTTCAGCCTACTGTAACGTTACTTGGTGATGTAGGTCTACTTCCCCTCACTGCGTTGAGATATCTACAACTGAACTGCCATACTTTGAAGCCTACTGACATAATGGACACAGAGAAGGTGCAGTTGTTGTTGTTATGTTGAGGTAGCTACACCACAGAGTGTGGCTACCATCTGTCAATCTGTCTCCTACACTTCAGCAGGGCCCCTCCCCCTTATAAACTCTATTGTGGTGATTTGTTGGTTTGACCTCCTTATGCAGCGCTGCTGTCCATTTGCCTAGGCGAAATTAGGTTACATTTGGCAGCAGCCAATATGAATATGTATCTCCTAGATATGTGGGATTTGGATGGTTTTGGCTCAATGGCGGGCCTGCATTGTAAACCAAGCTCCTAAAGACATTGAAGGTACAGTGCCACTGCGCAGGTCCCTGAACTGAACACAATGGCTTCTGAAAGCAAGTGCCTTGGAGTTGAAGACTGTGGAAGCAGAAAGGAAAACCCTAGCCCTCCCCGGCCACCCAGTTAAAAATGCAGTTTGTTCCAATTCATTAGCTGCAGTTCCTTTTCAGTAAAAAAAAAAAAATGTAACTCACATGATTCTGGGCTTGCCCATCTGGAGGCCCATTTACGGAGCCTAATCGCCAGTGTTGAGCCCCCTGTTGTGGAGCCAGTGGATGAAGTCAACCACTCAGTCAGGCCTGCATCCCCAGCATATTATGCCTGCCCTTTACAATGGAAAACCATATTCCCTAGGTCTAGAACATTCCACATGCTAGTGTGTACTGTACACAGACACACACGCATATATCCAGAGTGATTGTGTGTGTAGACTAGGCCTACATGTGTTTGTGTACATTGGTCTTCTTAGTGTCTGGTCAATGGAAGGGCACTCAGTGGTCTGGCTTCATCATCTGATACGCCACAGGCTTTGGTGCAAACCTCAAGCACAAATCTCGAGTTAGGAATTGGCCCTTGGAAAGCATGAAGGACCCCCTCCTTATGACATGTTCTAGCAGCGTATACTGACTCTCTGCGGACCAGGGCCATGATGAAGAAGCCATTACTCAGTATACTGACTCTCTGCCGACCAGGGCCATGATGAAGAAGCCATTACTCAGTATACTGACTCTCTGCGGACCAGGGCCATGATGAAGAAGCCATTACTCAGTATACTGACTCTCTGCGGACCAGGGCCATGATGAAGAAGCCATTAGACTCCTGAGTGGCGCAGTGGTCTAAGGCACTGCATCGCAGTGCTAACTGTGCCACTAGATCCTGGTTCGAATCCAGGCTCTGTCGCAGCCGGCCGCGACCGGGAGACTCATGGGCGGCGCACAATTGGCCCAGCGTCGTCCAGGGTAGGGGAGGGAATGGCCGGCAGGGATGTAGCTCAGTTGATAGAGCATGGCGTTTGCAACGCCAGGGTTGTGGGTTCGATTCCCACGGGGGGCCAGTATAAAAATAAAAAAAATATTCACCAACTGTAAGTCGCTCTGGATAAGAGCGTCTGCTAAATGACTAAAATGTAAATGTATTTCTCAGTATACTGACTCTCTGCCGACCAGGGCCATGATGAAGAAGCCATTACTCAGTATACTGACTCTCTGTGGACCAGGGCCATGATGATATACAGTGGGGGAAAAAAGTATTTAGTCAGCCACCAATTGTGCAAGTTCTCCCACTTAAAAAGATGAGAGGCCTGTAATTCTCATCATAGGTACACGTCAACTATGACAGACAAAATGAGGAAAAAAAATCCAGAAAATCACATTGTAGGATTTTTAATGAATTTATTTGCAAATTATGGTGGAAAATAAGTGTTTGGTCAATAACAAAAGTTTCTCAATACTTTGTTATATACCCTTTGTTGGCAATGACACAGGTCAAACGTTTTCTGTAAGTCTTCACAAGGTTTTCACACACTGTTGCTGGTATTTTGGCCCATTCCTCCATGCAAATCTCCTCTAGAGCAGTGATGTTTTGGGGCTGTCGCTGGGCAACACGGACTTTCAACTCCCTCCAAAGATTTTCTATGGGGTTGAGATCTGTAGACTGGCTAGGCCACTCCAGGACCTTGAAATGCTTCTTACGAAGCCACTCCTTCGTTGCCCGGGCGGTGTGTTTGGGATCATTGTCATGCTGAAAGACCTAGCCACGTTTCATCTTCAATGCTCTTGCTGATGGAAGGAGGTTTTCACTCAAAATCTCACGATACATGACCCCATTAATTCTTTCCTTTACACGGATCAGTAGTCCTGGTCCCTTTGCAGAAAAACAGCCCCAAAGCATGATGTTTCCACCCCCATGCTTCACAGTAGGTATGGTGTTCTTTGGATGCAACACAGCATTCTTTGTCCTCCAAACACGACGAGTTGAGTTTTTACCAAAAGGTTCTATTTTGGTGTCATATGGTCAGATTAAATTCTCCCAATCCTCTTCTGGATCATCCAAATGCACTCTAGCAAACTTCAGACGGGCCTGGACATGTACTGGCTTAAGCAGGGGGACACGTCTGGCACTGCAGGATTTGAGTCCCTGGCGGCGTAGTGTGTTACTGATGGTAGGCTTTGTTACTTTGGTCCCAGCTCTCTGCAGGTCATTCACTAGGTCCCCCCGTGTGGTTCTGGGATTTTTGCTCACCGTTCTTGTGATCATTTTGACCCCACGGGGTGAGATCTTGCGTGGAGCCCCAGATCGAGGGAGATTATCAGTGGTCTTGTATGTCTTCCATTTCCTAATAATTGCTCCCACAGTTGATTTCTTCAAACCAAGCTGCTTACCTATTGCAGATTCAGTCTTCCCAGCCTGGTGCAGGTCTACAATTTTGTTTCTGGTGTCCTTTGACAGCTCTTTGGTCTTGGCCATAGTGGAGTTTGGAGTGTGACTGTTTGAGGTTGTGGACAGGTGTCTTTTATACTGATAACAAGTTCAAACAGGTGCCATTAATACAGGTAATGAGTGGAGGACAGAGGAGCCTCTTAAAGAATAAGTTACAGGTCTGTGAGAGCCAGAAATCTTGCTTGTTTGTAGGTGACCAAATACTTATTTTCCACCATAATTTGCAAATAAATTCATTAAAAATCCTACAATGTGATTTTCTGGAGAAAAAAATTCTCAATTTGTCTGTCATAGTTGACGTGTACCTATGATGAAAATTACAGGCCTCTCTCATCTTTTTAAGTGGGACAACTTGCACAATTGGTGGCTGACTAAATACTTTTTTTCCCCACTGTATATATATTTCTTAATTCCATTATTTTACTTTTAGATTTGTGAATTGTTAGATATTTCTCTATTGTTGGAGCAAGGAACACAAGCATTTTGCTACACCCGCAATAACATCTGCTAAATGGGATGTAGCTCAGTTGGTAGAGCATGGCGTTTGCAACACCAGGGTTGTGGGTTCGATTCCCACGGGGGGCCAGTATAAAATAATGTATGCACTCACTAACTGTAAGTCGCTCTGGATAAGAGCGTCTGCTAAATGACTAAAATGTAAATGTAAATATGTGTATGTGATCAATACATTTTGATTTGATGAAGAAGCCATTTCTCAGTATACTGACTCTGTGGACCAGGGCCATGATGAAGAAGCCATCTCTCAGTCTACTGACTCTGTGGACCAGGGCCATGATGAAGAAGCCATTTCTCAGTCGTTAGAACATGGCACTTGCAACGCCAGGATAGTGGGTTCGAATCCCGCTAGGGCCACCCATATGTAAAATGTGTGCAGCATGACTGTAAGTTGCTTTGGATAATGGCGTCTGCTAAATGGCGTGAATTATAATAATTATAATTAGATGTATTGTTATATCAATGGAATTGTGCTTAACAGACAGGTGGCAGAAAAGGGTGCTTTGACTGAGTTCTCCTCTTGCTTGTTTAATACAGTGGTTTACAGCGGGCTTACAAGGTAGTTTAATTACTAAATCAGCACATTGCAGTATCCAGTTAGTGCAATATTAGGCCTGATTGTGTGAGGAGGTTCTTCTCATGTGTAGGCCTTCCCTGCTGTGTTCTGTTTTCTCACTGCAAATGAATGTTCTCTCCACGCGTGCCTGCCTGTACCCTTCAGACAGCCGCTTAGCTCAAGGTGCTGATGTGTTGAGTGCAGATGGGGAGATGGCGAGAGTGCCGTCGGCACGTTGCATCTGATCTTTATCTTGTTGGCTAGGCCAGGGGGTGTGTTTCTGTTGATGGGCTGTGTAATTGTGTATGGCTAGGCCAGGGGGCGTGTTTCTGTTGATGGGCTGTGTAATTGTGTATTTGTAGTCTGCTAGAGACAAACTCCGTAGAAACTCTGCAAACACTCTGTCACACAGAACACCAGAGACGGCACCACACAGAAATGTCAGTACCTGTCAGAATTTGGAACTTAACGCAAGTGTGCGGTCCAGAGCCTTGCGGCCCATCATGGCGGTGCTGGCAGGTTGTTGTGTCCAGCCCTCCCTGACTGTTTTTATATACTCTTGGTTGTGGATGAACTTGATTACCCCAGTCAAGCATGCATGAAGAAAATACATGATTACCTTGCTGTTTCATGTTTAGTGTCCATAACGTTTTTTACATGGAGATCGCCGCTTAGTGAAGTTGTAATTTATCCTAATGTGTGATGTCATTCAACTCTGATGTAAGGATCAAGCCACTATTGAGCCCTGAGGCGTTGTCCTTGTATGTGTTGGCGACTTCCTTCTCTGACATATTTTCTCTTCTCTCTTCCTTCTACCCTTTCTCTCTCCTAGATGATGTGCGAGGTGATGCCCACCATCAGCGAGTCGGAGGGGCCTTCGGCCGGCCGGCGGGGGTCTGGCTCGCCTCTGCATTCAGACTCGGAGGGACACTTTGAGTCTCTGATGGTGTCCATGCTGGAGGAGCGCGACCGGCTGCTGGACACGCTGAGGGAGACCCAGGAGAACCTAGGCCTGACCCAGGGCAAGCTGCACGAGGTCAGCCACGAGAGGGACTCGCTGCAGAGGCAGCTTAACACCGCCCTGCCCCAGGTAAGAGACCTGAAGCTGGTGCTGCTAGTGATGCTGCTGAAGCTGATGCTAGTGAGGCTGCTGATGCTACTGATGATAGTGAAGCTGCTGAAGCTGATGCTACTGATGATAGTGACGCTGCTGAAGCTGATGCTACTGATGATAGTGAAGCTGCTGAAGCTGATGCTACTGATGATAGTGAAGCTGCTGAAGCTGATGCTACTGATGATAGTGAAGCTGCTGAAGCTGATGCTACTGATGATAGTGAAGCTGCTGAAGCTGATGCTACTGATGATAGTGAAGCTGCTGAAGCTGATGCTACTGATGATAGTGAAGCTGCTGAAGCTGATGCTACTGATGATAGTGACGCTGCTGATGCTGGCGGTCATGTACAGGATACACGGATTAGGTTTACACTGTTCTGTCTTGCCGAAGACTGAACCTCCACTCTCTCAACCAGTGTTTTTTATTTGTTATTTTAGAAATATGGTGAAATCACAATGATTTAAGGCCGGATATACCATTTAAATCATCTACACTACTGTGGTAAAAAGATAACTATTCTATCTTGCTTCAATGCTCTTCCCCACAGGCGGAGAGTGAAGCTACTGTATAAGCCCACAGTAGCTGCGTTTTGGAGGGTGTGTGGGTTTAGCTATGGGATGAAAGGCCTTTTCCCTCAGCAGATGGCCTTAGTGATTGAGACTCCGCAGGGACCCTGTAGTCACTCAACCAGCCAGTGTAAAACGCTTGAGTTTTAACCTTCTGTTGTCATCCTGGATGCCCTCCAAGGTTACACAAAGCCCTTGTCCGTCCGTCAGATTAGCGGCCGTTACTGTGCCACGCAGTGCTAGAATATGTGTGACGGGATTCATCCTCCTCTTCCCGCTGTAACGGCCGCTGATGACCTAAAACGAGTGCTGAAGATTGGTTTCTGAGTATGAACCAATGAGACCCATGTAGGGCATTGTATTCCTAATGGAAGTAGTCCTACAGACGGTGACATGTATGTAATCGCCAAGGTTTCTGCCATGGAGGAAAACACAACCGAGGTGTGGTTTTCAAATTATGCCCTAAAGCAGTTCAAAAGTGTTTCATATCAATTGCGTATCTGAACTGGTTCGGTCATGAACAGGAACCACCACAACCAGAGAATAATTCAGTTTGTGTACTGTATAGCTCTGGTAAATTCAAGAACGTCTGTGGTTTGGCTGCTGAGTACATTTGTCAAATGAAATTCCTTCCCTGAAGTGATCTTGGAATGGAAATGGGAGGATTCTCTGAAGCTGGAGACACTTATCTCCCTCACTAACTTTAAGCATCAGTTGTCAGAGCACCTTACCGATCACTGCACCTGTACACAGCCCATCTGTAATTAGCCCACCCAACTACCTCATCCCTATATTGTTATTTATTTTGCTCATTTGTACCCCAGTATCTCTATTTGCACATCATCTCTTGCACATCTATCATTCCAGTGTTAATACTAATTGTAATTATTTTGCACTATAGCCTATTTTATTGCCTTACCTCCATAACTTGCTACATTTGCACACACTGTATATATATTTTCTGTTGTATTTTTGACTTTATGTTTTGTTTTACCCCATATGTAACTCTGTGTTGTTGTTTTTATCGCACTGCTTTACTTTATCTTGGCCAGGTCGCAGTTGTAAATGAGAACTTGTTCTCCACTGGCTTACCTGGTTAAATAAACACACACACACACACACACTTTCTCTCCATTGAGCCTTGTACTCGTCTGGTCGGTCCGTCCGGCTGTCTCTGTGTGTATATATGATGGAGGCTCAGGTTTCAGGCCCTCTCGCAGGGCCCATCCTCATGGTTTTATGTTTTGAACCAGGCCCTGAGGGGATTGGGTGTCCTCTGTTAATAATGCATAAGGACCTGGAGTTCAATTAAACAAGCGGTTCTGGGCTCACCAGACGATGGGCGATGCTAATCCAGAAGATATCAGATACTTAACAGCTGGAGTTTAATTGAAATAAGCCTAACACACTAATGATATCCAGAAGAGGGAAAGAGTTGCTATCTAAGTGATATTATCCATAGCTGGACAATATGATGAGAATCTCATCAAAAGGTGTTGGTTTCCGGTACCTTGCCCAGTTTTATAACTTTTTCCTCATTTAATTTTAGCTCCTCTCTTTTTGGAGCTGTCGCCTGACTGCACACAGCGGAACACTTTTCATTGGGAGTGCATGCCTCGCTTTCCTGTTAAACCCTCTCACACCTTGGGCACCGGAGAGAAAGCAGGGTGTTTTAACCATTTGATCAGGGGGAGAAATGGATTGATGATGCCTTGAGTTGTCATTAGAATGGAGAACTCTAAAGAGATGCAATTATTTTGCTAATGGAATATGGGGGGGGGGGGGTTGGAACCTGGGGTTGCTGTTTCATTTGGCCGGACTCAGTGGCTGCATAACTGACTTACAAAGGGGGGCCTCTGGTGACGTGTGTGTGAGAGACAGGATGGTAGTCTCTGTCCCTCAGATTGATATTGCTGGGGTGCTAACCTATCTAACTCACGGTAATCCGGGGTAACAGGCCAAACATGCACTAATTACAGGTGCCTCCAATGCACTGTGTAGAGAGACAAACACACTGGTTCTGGAGGCAGACTGTGAGAGGGACCTCTCTCTGTCTGGTCTTGGGAAGCACTGGGTGGGTGGGGAGTGGCTTTACCTGGAAGTTATCAGCCTGCTTGCTAATAGGGACATACCTCTCCCTCAGATCTCCCCCTTTCCCCCACCTCCATAGAGTGCACCTCTCCCTCAGATCTCCCGCTTTCCCCCACCTCCATAGAGTGCACCTCTCCCTCAGATCTCCCGCTTTCCCCCACCTCCATAGAGTGCACCTCTCCCTCAGATCTCCCCCTTTCCCCCACCTCCATAGAGTGCACCTCTCCCTCAGATCTCCCGCTTTCCCCCACCTCCATAGAGTGCACCTCTCCCTCAGATCTCCCCCTTTCCCCCACCTCCATAGAGTGCACCTCTCCCTCAGATCTCCCCCTTTCCCCCACCTCCATAGAGTGCACCTCTCCCTCAGATCTCCCCCTTTCCCCCACCCCCATAGAGTGCACCTCTCCCTCAGATCTCCCCCTTTCCCCCACCTCCATAGAGTGCACCTCTCCCTCAGATCTCCCCCTTTCCCCCACCCCCATGTAGTGCACCTCTCCCTCAGATCTCCCCCTTTCCCCCACCCCCATAGAGTGCACCTCTCCCCCTTTCCCCCACCCCCATAGAGTGCACCTCTCCCTCAGATCTCCCCCTTTCCCCCACCCCCATAGAGTGCACCTCTCCCTCAGATCTCCCCCTTTCCCCCACCCCCATAGAGTGCACCTCTCCCTCAGATCTCCCCCTTTCCCCCACCTCCATAGAGTGCACCTCTCCCTCAGATCTCCCCCTTTCCCCCACCCCCATAGTGTGCACCTCTTGTGGAATGCACAAACATTCCAGGGCAGCATGCTCACACATCCACAGCCCCTTAACCCTGTCAGTTAGTAGTGAACCTCACTGTCAACCCTGTCAGTTAGTAATTAACTGTACTGTCAGCCCAGTCAGTCAGTAGTGAACTGTACTGTCAACCCTGTCAGTTAGTAATTAACTGTACTGTCAACCCAGTCAGTCAGTAGTGAACTGTACTGTCAACCCAGTCAGTCAGTAGTGAACTGTACTGTCAACCCATTCAGTCAGTCAGTAGTGAACTGTACTGTCAACCCAGTCAGTCAGTCAGTAGTGAACTGTACTGTCAACCCAGTCAGTCAGTCAGTAGTGAACTGTACTGTCAACCCAGTCAGTCAGTCAGTAGTGAACTGTACTGTCAACCCAGTCAGTCAGTCAGTAGTGAACTGTACTGTCAACCCAGTCAGTCAGTCAGTAGTGAACTGTACTGTCAACCCAGTCAGTCAGTCAGTAGTGAACTGTACTGTCAACCCAGTCAGTCAGTCAGTAGTGAACTGTACTGTCAACCCTGTCAGTTAGTAATTAACTGTACTGTCAACCCAGTCAGTCAGTAGTGAACTGTACTGTCAACCCAGTCAGTCAGTAGTGAACTGTGCTGTCAACCCAGTCACAGTAGTGAACTGTGCTGCCAACCCAGTCACAGTAGTGAACTGTGCTGTCAACCCAGTCACAGTAGTGAACTGTACTGTCAACCCAGTCAGTCAGTAGTGAACTGTACTGTCAACCCTGTCAGTTAGTAATTAACTGTACTGTCAACCCAGTCAGTCAGTAGTGAACTGTGCTGTCAACCCAGTCAGTCAGTAGTGAACTGTGCTGTCAACCCAGTCACAGTAGTGAACTGTACTGCCAACCCAGTCACAGTAGTGAACTGTACTGTCAACCCAGTCAGTCAGTAGTGAACTGTACTGTCAACCCAGTCAGTCAGTAGTGAACTGTACTGTCAACCCAGTCAGTCAGTAGTGAACTGTACTGTCACCCCAGTCAGTCATTAGTGAACTGTACTGTCAACCCAGTCAGTCAGTCAGTAGTGAACCGTACTGTCAACCCAGTCAGTCAGTCAGTAGTGAACTGTACTGTCAACCCAGTCAGTCAGTCAGTAGTGAACCGTACTGTCAACCCAGTCAGTCAGTCAGTAGTGAACTGTACTGTCAACCCAGTCAGTCAGTCAGTAGTGAACTGTACTGTCAACCCAGTCAGTCAGTCAGTAGTGAACTGTACTGTCAACCCAGTCAGTCAGTCAGTAGTGAACTGTACTGTCAACCCAGTCAGTCAGTCAGTAGTGAACTGTACTGTCAACCCAGTCAGTCAGTCAGTAGTGAACTGTACTGTCAACCCAGTCAGTCAGTCAGTAGTGAACTGTACTGTCAACCCAGTCAGTCAGTCAGTAGTGAACTGTACTGTCAACCCAGTCAGTCAGTCAGTAGTGAACTGTACTGTCAACCCAGTCAGTCAGTCAGTCAGTAGTGAACTGTACTGTCAACCCAGTCAGTCAGTCAGTCAGTAGTGAACTGTACTGTCAACCCAGTCAGTCAGTCAGTCAGTAGTGAACTGTACTGCCAACCCAGTCAGTCAGTCAGTCAGTAGTGAACTGTACTGCCAACCCAGTCAGTCAGTCAGTAGTGAACTGTACTGTCAACCCAGTCAGTCAGTCAGTCAGTAGTGAACTGTACTGTCAACCCAGTCAGTCAGTCAGTCAGTAGTGAACTGTACTGTCAACCCAGTCAGTCAGTCAGTAGTGAACTGTACTGTCAACCCAGTCAGTCAGTCAGTAGTGAACTGTACTGCCAACCCAGTCACAGTAGTGAACTGTACTGTCAACCCAGTCAGTCAGTAGTGAACTTTACTGTCAACCCAGTCAGTCAGTAGTGAACTGTACTGTCAACCCAGTCAGTCAGTAGTGAACTGTACTGTCAACCCAGTCAGTCAGTAGTGAACTGTACTGCCAACCCAGTCAGTCAGTAGTGAACTGTACTGTCAACCCAGTCAGTCAGTAGTGAACTGTACTGTCAACCCAGTCAGTCAGTAGTGAACTGTACTGCCAACCCAGTCACAGTAGTGAACTGTACTGCCAACCCAGTCAGTCAGTAGTGAACTGTACTGCCAACCCAGTCAGTCAGTAGTGAACTGTACTGTCAACCCAGCCAGTCAGTAGTGAACTGTACTGTCAACCCAGTCAGTCAGTAGTGAACTGTACTGTCAACCCAGCCAGTCAGTAGTGAACTGTACTGTCAACCCAGCCAGTCAGTAGTGAACTGTACTGCCAACCCAGTCAGTCAGTAGTGAACTGTACTGCCAACCCAGCCAGTCAGTAGTGAACTGTACTGCCAACCCAGTCAGTCAGTAGTGAACTGTACTGCCAACCCAGTCAGTCAGTAGTGAACTGTACTGCCAACCCAGTCAGTCAGTAGTGAACTGTACTGCCAACCCAGTCAGTCAGTAGTGAACTGTACTGTCAACCCAGTCAGTCAGTAGTGAACTGTACTGCCAACCCAGTCAGTCAGTAGTGAACTGTACTGCCAACCCAGTCAGTCAGTAGTGAACTGTACTGCTGTGTGGTGGTGCCACACTAGGTAGTCTGCATGTGTGAGGGATGTGCTTTCAGATGTGTTACTGTGCATAATGTGCTCACTAGTATGGAGCTCTATGTTGTATAGTGTGTGGGTGGGTGGTAACTGGTATGTCTCCCCCCTCTTTGACCAGGGTGTATTTGACCTGTTCTCCTCACGTTGTCCCAGTCAGACACAGCAGGCAGCACACTGCTCTCAAGATATATCCTCCCTTCACTGTCTTCTCCCCTTCACTGTCTTCTCCCTTCACTGTCTTCTCCCTTCACTGTCTTCTCCCCTTCACTGTCTTCTCCCTTCACTGTCTTCTCCCTTCACTGTCTTCTCCCCTTCACTGTCTTCTCCCCTTCACTGTCTTCTCCCCTTCACTGTCTTCTCCCCTTCACTGTCTTCTCCCCTTCACTGTCTTCTCCCCTTCACTGTCTTCTCCCCTTCACTGTCTTCTCCCCTTCACTGTCTTCTCCCCTTCACTGTCTTCTCCCCTTCACTGTCTTCTCCCCTTCACTGTCTTCTCTCTCTGTGGATGTGTGTAATTTCTGCCAGTTTATTTACAACTGCCGTTCTGTTTCACCTCATTGACCTGGATGGCCCATTCATTCACACGACCACACACACTCAGTCACACGACCAGTGCCATTAATATATATTTTTGATCCCTTCTGTTTTAGACTGCTGACACCGTGGTTCTGTTGTGTTCAGCCCCAGCAGTTTTAGTCTGTTATGCCCCATATGGTGGAATTGGGCTGATTGTGCCGTGTTGCGGTCAGAACCATCTGAGGCACAGTGTGGTTTTGTTGAAGTGGGGAACTTTCTTTTTCTGTGAACTCTCACGCTCTCTGTCTCTCTGTTTGTGTGTGTGTGTGTGTGTGTGTGTGTGTGTGTGTGTGGTGAATGAAATCTGTTGAGGCCTGCTGGTGTTTCTATGGCTCTACACAAGGGAGGAGGAGACAGAAGTTTAAAGAGAGGATGGAGTATGGGGGGGGGAGAAAGGCGGTGCTCTGCTGGATGGTGTACCACCACTCAAGTACAGAGATGGAGAGAGCGGAAGGAAGAAGAGTTGCCCCAGGCTGTCGCTTTTGTGACTTCAGTTTAGAGGAAGAGTGATAGTGTCTGGTTCTGAAAGAGAGAGAGAGAGAGAGAGAATCTGCGGGAGAGTGAGGGAAACGGACACCCAGGGAGAGAGAGGGGAAACAGACAGCCAGGGAGAGAGAGGGGAAACAGACACCCAGGGAGAGAGAGGGGAAACAGACAGCCAGGGAGAGAGAGGGGAAACAGACAGCCAGGGAGAGAGAGAGAGGGGGAAACAGACAGCCAGGGAGAGAGAGGGGAAACAGACAGCCAGGGAGAGAGAGGGGAAACAGACAGCCAGGGGGAGAGAGAGGGGGAAACAGACAGCCAGGGGGAGAGAGAGGGGGAAACAGACAGCCAGGGGGAGAGAGAGGGGGAAACAGACAGCCAGGTGGAGAGAGAGGGGGAAACAGACAGCCAGGGGGGGAGAGAGGGGAAACAGACAGCCAGGGGGAGAGAGAGGGGGAAACAGACAGCCAGGGGGAGAGAGAGGGGGAAACAGACAGCCAGGGAGAGAGAGAGAGGGGGAAACAGACAGCCAGGGGGAGAGAGAGGGGGAAACAGACAGCCAGGGGGAGAGAGAGGGGGAAACAGACAGCCAGGGGGGGAGAGAGGGGAAACAGACAGCCAGGGGGGGAAACAGACAGCCAGGGAGAGAGAGGGGGAAACAGACAGCCAGGGGGAGAGAGAGGGGAAACAGACAGCCAGGGGGAGAGAGAGGGGGAAACAGACAGCCAGGGGGAGAGAGAGGGGGAAACAGACAGCCAGGGGGAGAGAGAGGGGGAAACAGACAGCCAGGGGGAGAGAGAGGGGGAAACAGACAGCCAGGGAGAGAGAGAGGGGGAAACAGACAGCCAGGGGGAGAGAGAGGGGGAAACAGACAGCCAGGGAGAGAGAGAGGGGGAAACAGACAGCCAGGGGGAGAGAGAGGGGGAAACAGACAGCCAGGAGGAGAGAGAGGGGGAAACAGACAGCCAGGGGGGAGAGAGGGGAAACAGACAGCCAGGGGGGGAAACAGACAGCCAGGGAGAGAGAGGGGGAAACAGACAGCCAGGGGGAGAGAGAGGGGGAAACAGACACCCAGGGAGAGAGAGGGGGAAACAGACAGCCAGGGAGAGAGAGAGGGGGAAACAGACAGCCAGGGAGAGAGAGGGGAAACAGACAGCCAGGGAGAGAGAGAGGGGGAAACAGACAGCCAGGGAGAGAGAGGGGAAACAGACAGCCAGGGGGAGAGAGAGGGGGAAACAGACAGCCAGGGGGAGAGAGAGGGGGAAACAGACAGCCAGGGGGAGAGAGAGGGGAAACAGACAGCCAGGGGGAGAGAGAGGGGGAAACAGACAGCCAGGGGGAGAGAGAGGGGGAAACAGACAGCCAGGGGGGGAGAGAGGGGAAACAGACAGCCAGGGGGGGAGAGAGGGGAAACAGACAGCCAGGGGGAGAGAGAGGGGGAAACAGACAGCCAGGGGGAGAGAGAGGGGGAAACAGACAGCCAGGGAGAGAGAGAGAGGGGGAAACAGACAGCCAGGGGGAGAGAGAGGGGGAAACAGACAGCCAGGGGGGGAGAGAGGGGAAACAGACAGCCAGGGGGGGAAACAGACAGCCAGGGAGAGAGAGGGGGAAACAGACAGCCAGGGGGAGAGAGAGGGGGAAACAGACACCCAGGGAGAGAGAGGGGGAAACAGACAGCCAGGGGGAGAGAGAGGGGGAAACAGACACCCAGGGGGAGAGAGAGGGAAACAGACAGCCAGGGGGAGAGAGAGGGGAAACAGACACCCAGGGAGAGAGAGGGGGAAACAGACAGCCAGGGGGGGAGAGAGGGGAAACAGACAGCCAGGGGAGAGAGAGGGGAAACAGACAGCCAGGGGGAGAGAGAGGGGGAAACAGACAGCCAGGGGGAGAGAGGGGGAAACAGACACCCAGGGAGAGAGAGGGGAAACAGACACCCAGGGGGAGAGAGAGGGGAAACAGACACCCAGGGAGAGAGAGAGGGGGAAACAGACACCCAGGGGGAGAGAGAGGGGAAACAGACACCCAGGGAGAGAGAGGGGGGAAACAGACAGCCAGGGGGAGAGAGGGGAAACAGACACCCAGGGGGAGAGAGAGGGGAAACAGACACCCAGGGAGAGAGAGAGGGGGAAACAGACACCCAGGGGGAGAGAGAGGGGAAACAGACACCCAGGGAGAGAGATGGGGGAAACAGACAGCCAGGGGGAGAGAGGGGAAACAGACACCCAGGGGGAGAGAGAGGGGAAACAGACAGCCAGGGAGAGAGAGGGGAAACAGACACCCAGGGAGAGAGAGAGGGGAAACAGACACCCAGGGAGAGAGAGAGGGGGAAACAGACATCCAGGGAGAGAGAGAGGGGGAAACAGACACCCAGGGGGAGAGAGAGGGGAAACAGACACCCAGGGAGAGAGAGGGAAACAGACAGCCAGGGAGAGAGAGGGGGAAACAGACCCCCAGGGGGAGAGAGAGGGGAAACACACCCAGGGAGAGAGAGGGAAACAGACAGCCAGGGAGAGAGAGGGGGAAACAGACACCCAGGGGGAGAGAGAGGGGAAACAGACACCCAGGGAGAGAGAGGGAAACAGACAGCCAGGGAGAATGAAAGAAAGAGGGGTAACAGACAAGATGAAGAAAGAAACTAGAAAGATAAATGATCAGATGGAGAGAGAAACAGACCGATGAAGGCGGTGAGGTCTGACTGAAGGCGGTGAGGTCTGACTGAAGGCGGTGAGGTCTGAATGACGTTTCGGCACTGTGGCTGCTTTGTGTGGGTAGGGAAAGCAGGAGCCCTCTTCACGTGATGAGGCCAGAGGCAGGCAGGGACAGCTTACTGGTCTTGTGATGTGGGCCAGTAGAGTACTGTAGTAAAGCTCTTATTAAAAGATGGAGATTTAGTAAAGTCCCATATTCCCATACCAAACAGAGAGCAGTGAGTCGTTTCATAGCTCATTGTCTCTCTCTTCCCGTCTCTCTTGCTCTGTGTCCTTTTAACTCTTCCATCCTTTTTCTCCCTCGCCACCTCTTTCCTCTCCCTCTTTCCCTCGCCACCTCTTTCCTCTCCCTCTTTCCCTCGCCACCTCTTTCCTCTCCCTCTTTCCCTCCCCTACTCCTTTGCCTCACTCAACTCCAAATGTGATTTGTTTCCATGGCGTATTGTTTTAGAGTGCTTCTATAAAATATCTCTATTTTTCTCCTTGTGTGCCGCTGCCTAACTCGTTTTTTTTCTTCCCACATTCACTCTTTCTCTCTCCCTTTTTCGCTTTCCTTTCCACTCTTCAAAGTCCTTTTTTAGGGTTATTATGTTCCACAGCATCTTGTTTTAGCATCTTGTAGAGTTTCTTAAGTTGTTTAGGAATTAGAGAGATGTTGCAGTATTCTATTGATTGGTGTGAATAAATCCAGCCTCACTCGGTGTTCCATGGAAAACTCTGGAAAATGTGACAAGGGGAAAACTCAGTCCTTTTTTTCCGTTCACCGGTGGAAGTATGGAGTTGGTGGAGCGTAGCCAGGGTGACCGATAGCTCTTCTAGCCCGTGAGGGGACCCTGAGAGGGGCGAGTACAGTACCCCCAAAAAATCTACCCAAAGTTCCTGACGTGAGTTTTGTATATGGTTGTGTAGTCTTATGTTTTGGAAAATTTGTGACTGAAAGTTTGAGACTGAATTTCCCTGCATGGACTTTGAGACCCAGTGCCTGGCACCGGTTTCCTTATTTGTCCCTCCCATTCTGGGTTTGGCCACTCGTGGTCACGGTCTGGTCCGGTCTGGCAGGTTGGGTCTGGTCCCGTTTGGCAGGTTGGGTCAGGTCCCATTTGGCAGGTTGGGTCAGATCCGGTTTGGCAGGTTGGGTCAGGTCCCATTTGGCAGGTTGGGTCAGGTCCGTTTTGGCAGGTTGGGTCAGGTCCCATTTGGCAGGTTGGGTCAGGTCCCATTTGGCAGGTTGGGTCAGGTCCCGTTTGGCAGGTTGGGTCAGGTCCCATTTGGCAGGTTGGGTCAGGTCCCGTTTGGCAGGTTGGGTCAGGTCCCGTTTGGCAGGTTGGGTCTGGTCCGGTTTGGCAGGTTGGGTCAGGTCCGGTTTGGCAGGTTGGGTCTGGTCCCGTTTGGCAGGTTGGGTCTGGTCCGGTTTGGCAGGTTGGGTCAGGTCCGGTTTGGCAGGTTGGGTCAGGTCCCCTTTAGGACCCTGTGACTGTGAGACTGGCATGTTTGCTCCTGACTCAGTCCACAGGCTCTCTGTCAACATTGCACATTACTGCAATGCACTGTTTGCTGCCTGCCTAGCACAAAGCATCTCTATCACACAGGCCTATGAGGCAGCAGTAGTGTCCTTTAGGCAGCCCTCCCTCCCTGCCCTAACCCAGATTAAGGATCTGGGGTCTCTGCTAATCTCTGACATCAGATGGGCTCTGATCAGTGGAAATTAGAGTGGGCCCTTGCCCTCCAGATAGATCATCCACCGTTTCGAACTGGACTGAGTCAAGGACTAGTATGGGGGTTTAGCAATGGGTTGAACGAGACTCCTCTCCTCTGAAAGATAGCTCTCTACAGCTGAAACATAGCTCTCTGTAGCTGAAACATAGGTCTCTGTAGCTGAAACGTAGCTCTCTGTAGCTGAAACGTAGCTCTCTGTAGCTGAAACGTAGCTCTCTGTAGCTGAAACTTTGCACTCTGTAGCTGAAACGACAGGCTTTTTTTCTGAGACACGTCAGAACTTCAACTCACAGCCTGGGCCCATCTCTGTTTGCACTTTGTTTCTTTCCACTAATTAATTAAGTAAGTGTGTGTGTGTGAGTGTGTGTTGGCTGATGTAAAGCTCCTTAACCCGAGAGTGGCTTACCACAGTGCACAGTGTGGTGGCCTCAAGGCCCCTTGAAGCAGTGGAGCCGTCTAACCCAGGCATCACATCGCTGTAGCTATAATACTTAAAGGGCTAGATCAGTGGCTCTCAAACCTCTCCTCGGGGAACCCCCAGACGTTTCACAATTACATT
Source organism: Coregonus lavaretus (assembly GCF_964263955.1). Lineage (NCBI taxonomy): Eukaryota > Metazoa > Chordata > Actinopteri > Salmoniformes > Salmonidae > Coregonus > Coregonus lavaretus. The sequence continues at coordinate 284,901 of NW_028162032.1, forward strand.
TTAGTCATTTTAGCAGACGCTCTTATCCAGAGTGACTTACAGTTAGTGAGTGCATACATTTTTCATACTGGCCCCCCGTGGGAATCCAACTGAGCTACAATTGACATGTTACGGCTGGGGGTTCCTGAGGAAAGGTTTGAGAACCACTAATCTAGATCATCTCTTACAAACAGGGATGTGGAATGGCGTGTAGAATTAGTTCCAGTCCACCTTAAACCCACTATTCCACAAATAGACACAACGTATGAAAATACAACCCTGCCTGGGCATTGTACATACAGGGAGTTGCTCCACCAATGTTTTCCTCATCTCCCAGGATGCCAGACTCTGGCTAAGTACAAAAACATTGAAGGAGTGAAACTGAGATTGGAGAGAAATTGAGAGAGGGGAAAATCTGAGTGACTCGGAGAAAGGGGGAGAGGGGGAGAGAGGGAGAGGGGGGGAGAGAGAGTGGGAGAGGGGGGGAGAGAGAGGGGGGGAGAGGGGGAGAGAGTAGAGTGAGAGTGAGCAGAGTAGAGGCTGCCAGACCAGTGCTGCTGCAGCCTCTTACCAGATGGAACAGCAGAGTAAATACAGTGAGGGAAAAAAGTATTTGATCCCCTGCTGATTTTGTACATTTGCCCACTGACAAATAAATGATCAGTCTATAATGTTAATGGTAGGTTTATTTGAACAGTGAGAGACAGAATAACAACAACAAAAATCCAGAAAAACGCATGTCAAAAATGTTATAAATTGATTTGCATTTGAATGAGGGAAATAAGTATTTGACCCCCTCTCAATCAGAAAGATTTCTGGCTCCCAGGTGTCTTTTATACAGGTAACGAGCTGAGATTAGGAGCACACTCTTAAAGGGAGTGCTCCTAATCTCAGCTTGTTACCTGTATAAAAGACACCTGTCCACAGAAGCAATCAATCAGATTCCACCATGGCCAAGACCAAAGAGCTCTCCAAGAATGTCAGGGACAAGATTGTAGACCTACATAAGGCTGGAATGGGCTACAAGACCATCGCCAAGCAGCTTGGTGAGAAGGTGACAACAGTTGGTGTGATTTATTCGCAAATGGAAGAAACACAAAAGAACTGTCAATCTCCCTCGGCCTGGGGCTCCATGCAAGATCTCACCTCGTGGAGTTGCAATGATCTAGAGAACGGTGAAGAATCAGCCCAGAACTACACGGGAGGATCTTGTCAATGATCTCAAAGCAGCTGGGACCATAGTCACCAAGAAAACAATTGATAACACACTACGCCATGAAGGACTGAAATCATGCAGCGCCCGCAAGGTCCCCCTGCTCAAGAAAGCACATATACATGCCCGTCTGAAGTTTGCCAATGAACATCTGAAAGATTCAGAGGAGAACTGGGTGAAAGTGTTGTGGTCAGATGAGACCAAAATCGAGCTCTTTGGCATCAACTCAACTCGCCATGTTTGGAGGAGGAGGAATGCTGCCTATGACCCCAAGAACACCATCCCCACCATCAAACGTGGAGGTGGAAACATTATGCTTTGGGGGTGTTTTTCTGCTAAGGGGATAGGACAACTTCACCGCATCAAAGGGACGATGGACGGGGCCATGTGCCATCAAATCTTGGGTGAGAACCTCCTTCCCTCAGCCAGGGCATTGAAAATGGGTCGTGGATGGGTATTCCAGCATGACAATGACCCAAAACACACGGCCAAGGCAACAAAGGAGTGGCTCAAGAAGAAGCACATTAAGGTCCTGGAGTGGCCTAGCCAGTCTCCAGACCTTAATCCCATAGAAAATCTGTGGAGGGAGCTGAAGGTTCGAGTTGCCAAACGTCAGCCTCGAAACCTTAATGACTTGGAGAAGATCTGCAAAGAGCAGTGGGACAAAATCCCTCCTGAGATGTGTGCAAACCTGGTGGCCAACTACAAGAACCGTCTGACCTCTGTGATTGCCAACAAGGGTTTTGCCACCAAGTACCAAGTCATGTTTTGCAGAGGGGTCAAATACTTATTTCCCTCATTTAAAATGCAAATCAATTTATAACATTTTTGACATGCGTTGTTCTGGATTTTTTTGTTATTCTGTCTCTCACTGTTCAAATAAACCTACAATTAAAATTATAGACTGATAATTTCTTTGTCAGTGGGCAAACGTACAAAATCACTTAAGTAGATGCTGCAGCCTCTTACCAGATGTAACAGCAGAGTAAATAGCAGAGTAAGGAGATGCTACATGACATAGGCCACGCTCCAGCTCAACACACTCTTCAGCCAAGTGCCCTCGCTCTTACAATGTGCACTTCTCAAGTGCCCTAGTGTTCTCAAATCCGGAAGCCCCATTGTCTGGGGTACTTTGGCTCTTGACCCGCAAATGCCTGGAGTTGTGTGGTTTAGGGGAAACGGTTCAGTGGCTTCAGATTGCAGAGTGCAGTTGGGAGCATGGTATCAAAACCATTGGCATTACATTGTATTCTATATGTGCACTTGTTTTAAAAAAGTGCCCTACCATCCTAAGTGTTCGTTAAAGACATGCTCCAGAACTTTGGCGACTACTAAGTATTTTTTGAATCTCCCGCTTTGGGCTGGATGTGTCAATGTGTGTAGTAAATGCAGAATTACTGTCTCACCTCCATTAGCCATGAAATCCCTCGTTTGAAAGCGACTGTCTTTCTGGAAGCTTTGCTGCGCCATTTTCCCTTACATTTTCCCCCACGTGGGCCCAGCCCCCCTAGCAATTCCAGTTCAACCAATGTGACTCACCCATTTGTGCCATGAACCCTTGGTAGAGGGCTCACCAGCTGACAGACGAGACGACCAGCGGTAACCTCATACCCCTCTCTGTTACCGACTGTACATCTGCACAGCGGACACAGAGACGGAGAGGGCGAGAGGATACTCCCATTCATTCAAATGGATGTATGCACGCGCTCCGCTCTACATATTTAATAGAGAAGGGGTGTGTGTGTGTGTGTGTGTGTGTGTGTGTGTGTACACGCTACTCCAGAGCCAGTACTGTTCTTCCTTCAGACAAGCATGCGTCAAAAGTTTGTCTATTTGCACAATGTGCAAACGTATCAAAAATGACATTCGGTAGCTACTCTCTCTCTCTCTCACGGAGTGTACAAAAGCATTAGGAACACCTGCTCTTTCCTAGCCATAGACGGACCAGGTGAATCCAGATGAAAGACATGATCCCTTATTGATGTCACCTGTTAAATCCACTTCAGTGTAGATGAAGGGGAGGAGACATGTTAGAGAAGGATTTTTAAATCTTGAGTCATGGATTGTGTATGTGTGCCGTTCAGAGGGTGAAGTGGCAAGAATAAAGATTTCAGATTTAAAACAACCCTGTAAAACAGGTTTCACTGCACCTATCTGGTGTATGTGACAATAAATATATATTTATTGTATTTCTCTCTCGCTCTCTTTCTTCCCTCCTTCCCAGTCAGTCAGTCAGTGTGAGTCATAGGCTGTCGTTGGGGTGTAAACATCTAAGTGATGTAAAGTGAGTTTACCTGCGTGTGTTTAAACAAACAAGGCTGTGCCACGCCACCTGTCTCTGGCTGACGCATCAGACACGGACCAATATGGCGGTGTGAGTTTTCCATGACTCTACTGTCCACACTGTTTGGGTTTACACAGGCCTGCTAAGGGGACTGTTCTGTTTGGGTTTACACGGGCCTGCTAAGGGGACTGTTCTGTTTGGGTTTACACGGGCCCGCTAAGGGGACTGTTCTGTTTGGGTTTACACAGGCCTGCTAAGGGGACTGTTCTGTTTGGGTTTACACAGGCCTGCTAAGGGGACTGTTCTGTTTGGGTTTACACAGGCCTGCTAAGGGGACTGTTCTGTTTGGGTTTACACAGGCCTGCTAAGGGGACTGTTCTGTTTGGGTTTACACAGGCCTGCTAAGGGGACTGTTCTGTTTTGGTTTACACAGGCCTGCTAAGGGGACTGTTCTGTTTGGGTTTACACAGGCCTGCTAAGGGGACTGTTCTGTTTTCACTCATGTCCTTGTAATCGCTCTCTGAAGTGTTACTCTCTCTGTCATACTGGAGGGAGGGAGGGAGCTGTCATACTGGAATAAGGGAGGGAGCTGTCATATTGGTATAGAGCACTTGGCAAGTAATCGAAAGGTCGCTAGTTCGAATCCCCAGTCAGTTGATGTGCAAGGCACTTCATCCTAATGGCTCCAGGGTCTCCGTTGATAATGGTAGACTCTGGCCGTGACCCCACTCTCCGAGGGTGTCTCAGGGGGAGTTAGGATATGCAGGCAGGCAGAGCCACCCTACACAAAGACATGCACACACCACACACACACACACACACTCGGGGCAGATAGGTTCTCCCACTCTTTCCCTCACACACACACCACACACACACACTCTCATCATATTCTAGGAAGCCGTGCTGACAGGCGTAAGAAAGAGAATCTTCACTGATATTCTCTCTTCCCCCGAAGCGCTAGGCCAGAAATGAAAAGGTGCATTCAGCTGTGCTGTTGTCACGCTCTGCGCTCAGGCCTCTTAGTGCTGCAGTGATGGATGGACGTTGGGCAGACAGACACGCTGCTTAGGAAAACAGACATGCTGCTTATCAGTTCAGCCCACATTAGGCCGTTACCACAGGGCCTTAGCCTAGATCCACCGGTGTGCTGAACATTAAAGCATGTCTGACCAAAGCTTTTTGCCTTTGGTGATGTAGAAAAGAGAGAAGCTTGCCTTGGTGTCCAGTTTGGTCACATGTCTTTAGTACGAAGGGGAGAGAGACCACTTATGACAACTGACACACAAGGGGCACCACAGGGGCACCACAGAGCAGTAAAAGAAAGCAACACACAGAGATTGGAAGAAAAAAAAAATCTGCATAGTATGTGAAATTTTGAAAATGTAGTGTTTTTTTGTTGTTGTTTTTTTATGCCAGGATTTCGTACTCAATTTGTCTTTTCATCTAGTATGATTTGCTGCGCGCTATTGAGCAAGAGAATCTTGTTTCGAGACCCACGTGTTTGACGACAACTGATAATCAGCTGATAATAAGAGAAGGGGAGGCTCTGTTGCAAAATGAACTAATGGAACAAGGAAGTTGCACGTTTGATGACACATTTCTTAGCAGTGATGGGGTTAACAGAAGTAACACGTAATGTAACCAGAACTGGCGGCTTGAGAGAGAGATTTTGAATGAAAAGCTAGGAAATCTGTACATTTTAGTCATTTAGCAGACAGAATAACTACAAAAAAGAGAGACAGAATAACTACAAAATAATCCAGAAAAACGCATGTCAAAAATGTTATAAATTGATTTGCATTTTAATGAGGGAAATAAGTATTTGACCCCCTCTCAATCAGAATGATTTCTGGCTCCCAGGTGTCTTTTTATACAGGTAACGAGCTGAGATTAGGAGCACACTCTTAAAGGGAGTGCTCCTAATCTCAGCTTGTTACCGGTTTAAAAGACACCTGTCCCCAGAAGCAATCAATCAATCAGATTCCAAACTCTCCACCATGGCCAAGACCAAAGAGCTCTCCAAGGATGTCAGGGACAAGATTGTAGACCTACACAAGGCTGGAATGGGCTACAAGACCATCGCCAAGCAGCTTGGTGAGAAGGTGACAACAGTTGGTGTGATTATTCGCAAATGGAAAAAACACAAAAGCACTGTCAATCTCCCTCGGCCTGGGGCTCCATGCAAAATCTCACCTCGTGGAGTTGCAATGATCATGAGAACGGTGAGGAATCAGCCCAGAACTACACGGGAGGATCTTGTCAATCTTGTCAAGGCAGCTGGGACCATAGTCACCAAGAAAACATTTGGTAACACACAGGCCCATCTGAAGTTTGCCAATGAACATCTGAATGATTCAGAGGAGAACTGGGTGAAAGTGTTGTTGTCAGATGAGACCAGAATCGAGCTCTTTGGCATCAACTCAACTCGCCGTGTTTGGAGGAGGAGGAGGAATGCTGCCTATGACCCCAAGAACACCATCCCCACCGTCAAACATGGAGGTGGAAACATTATGCTTTGGGGGTGTTTTTCTGCTAAGGGGACAGGACAACTTCACCGCATCAAAGGGACAATGGAATGTACCGTCAAATCTTGGGTGAGAACCTCCTTCCCTCAGCCAGGGCATTGAAAATGGGTCGTGGATGAGTATTCCAGCATGACAATGACCCAAAACACACGGCCAAGGCAACAAAGGAGTGGCTCAAGAAGAAGCACATTAAGGTCCTGGAGTGGCCTAGCCAGTCTCTAGACCTTAATCCCATAGAAAATCTGTGGAGGGAGCTGAAGGTTCGAGTTGCCAAACGTCAGGCTCGAAACCTTAATGACTTGGAGAAGATCTGCAAAGAGGAGTGGGACAGAATCCCTCCTGAGATGTGTGCAAACCTGGTGGCCAACTACAAGAACCGTCTGACCTCTGTGATTGCCAACAAGGGTTTTGCCACCAAGTACTAAGTCATGTTTTGCAGAGGGGTAAAATACTTATTTCCCTCATTAAAATGCAAATCAATTTATAACATTTTTGACATGCGTTTTTCTGGATTTTTTTGTTGTTATTCTGTCTCTCACTGTTCAAATAAACCTACCATACAAAATCATCAGGGGATCCAATACTTTTTTCCCTCACTGTATGCCCATATGATAGTGCAGCACATGTAGAGTATCACAGGAAAGCAGCTCCACAGATGAAAGGAGAAACTAGTGATCCAACCTGAGTTACTAAGCAACCTATCTTTGGCAGAACACCCGGCTCCCTCCGACAGGCAAACCTGAGTTACTAAGCAACCTATCTTTGGCAGAACACCCGCGGCTCCCTCCGACAGGCAAACCTGAGTTACTAAGCAACCTATCTTTGGCAGAACACCCGCGGCTCCCTCCGACAGGCAAACCTGAGTTACTAAGCAACCTATCTTTGGCAGAACACCCGGCTCCCTCCGACAGGCAAACCTGAGTTACTAAGCAACCTATCTTTGGCAGAACACCCGGCTCCCTCCGACAGGCAAACCTGAGTTACTAAGCAACCTATCTTTGGCAGAACACCCGGCTCCCTCCGACAGGCAAACCTGAGTTACTAAGCAACCTATCTTTGGCAGAACACCCGGCTCCCTCCGACAGGCAAACCTGAGTTACTAAGCAACCTATCTTTGGCAGAACACCCGGCTCCCTCCGACAGGCAAAAAGGTTTCGCTAATTATTTTCCATGAAAATAACGCAAGGTAATAAAACGCATTACTTTCCAAAGTAATATTGAAAAGTTTTGCGTTACTTTTGTTAAATGTACCGAGTAATATGTAATAAATTAGTTTCGAAGTAACTAACCCCAACACTTATTCTCAGTATGGGTGAGCCTAGTATGTTAATATTTGTTGCTAACTGCATACATTTCTACTAAACGGTAGGTTCTAAATAGTGTGTAGTACGATTAGTACACAGTATGCAGTTTTGGTTAGTAGTAGGCAAGACAGATTTCAGACACGGACGATGATGAGGAGAGACTAAGGGAGAGCCAGATTGAGAGCGTGGGTAGATGGAAGGAAAGGAGAGAGAGAGAGTATACAGGGCAAGCTGTGCTAAAGTAGCCAGACAGGGCAGGCTGTGCTAAAGTAGCCAGGCAGGGCAGGCTGTGCTAAAGTAGCCAGACAGGGCAGGCTGTGCTAAAGTAGCCAGACAGGGCAGGCTGTGCTAAAGTAGCCAGACAGGGCAGGCTGTGCTAAAGTAGCCAGACAGGGCAGGCTGTGCTAAAGTAGCCAGACAGGGCAGGCTGTGCTAAAGTAGCCAGACAGGGCAGGCTGTACTAAAGTAGCCAGACAGGGCAGGCTGTGCTAAAGTAGCCAGACAGGGCAGGCTGTGCTAAAGTAGCCAGACAGGGCAGGCTGTGCTAAAGTAGCCAGACAGGGCAGGCTGTGCTAAAGTAGCCAGACAGGGCAGGCTGTGCTAAAGTAGCCAGACAGGGCAGGCTGTGCTAAAGTAGCAAGACAGGGCAGGGCCTCTCTCTCTCTCTGGCGGCTGGTTATATCTCAGACTCTGCTCTGGAATTCAGGAATCCAACATTCTCCCCACATAATAACCCCTTTCCCCACTTCCTCCCTCAATGGCTAAAGGACGGGCACTTACGCATGGTCAGGCCAATCAAAAACTCCCATGGTCTCTAGGGTGGAATCGGTGCCAGTCTCCAAAGTAGATCAATACATAAGAGACGGAATGAAAAAAGCTTCCTCAAGCGGTGGAGATGGTGACTGAAAAGTGTGTGTGTGACTGAAAAGTGTGTGTGTGACTGAAAAGTGTGTGAGTGTTTGCGTGAGTGTGTGCTCAAAGAAGGCCTGTAAACTCAGGGAGCCTGTCCCCCCAGGGCCAAACATCAGGATGGTACAGTCTGTAGGCCCAACCATGCATGGAATCTGTTAAGGGCTGGGGGGGGGGGGGGGTTAGTGTACTGTGTGTGGTTAGTGGACTGTGTATGTGTGGTTAGTGGACTGTGTATGTGTGGTTAGTGGACTGTGTATGTGTGGTTAGTGGACTGTGTATGTGTGGTTAGTGGACTGTGTATGTGTGGTTAGTGGACTGTGTATGTGTGGTTAGTGGACTGTGTATGTGTGGTTAGTGGACTGTGTATGTGTGGTTAGTGGACTGTGTATGTGTGGTTAGTGGACTGTGTATGTGTGGTTAGTGGACTGTGTATGTGTGGTTAGTGGACTGTGTATGTGTGGTTAGTGGACTGTGTATGTGTGTATGTGTGGTTAGTGGACTGTGTGTGTGTGGTTAGTGGACTGTGTATGTGTGGTTAGTGGACTGTGTGTGTGTGGTTAGTGGACTGTGTGTGTGTGGTTAGTGGACTGTGTATGTGTGTGGTAGGGGGGAAGAGTCTCTAGTTGGGAAACTGCATGTAACCTTAATGCATTGTGGCTGTTGATTGAATATGATGGATGGAAGACTGGAGGGAGAATTTGGAATATGAAGGCAAAGATAAATTGTTTCTAGCCCCATCTTCATCTCTCCTCCTCTCCTCTCCCCTCCTCTCTTGTCCTCTCTCTCCTCTCTCTCCTCTCGTGTCCTCTCTTGTCCTCTCTTGTCCTCTCTTGTCCTCTCTTGTCCTCTCTTGTCCTCTCTTGTCCTCTCTTCTCCTCTCTTGTCCTCTCTCTCCTCTCTTGTCCTCTCTCCTCTCTTGTCCTCTCTCTCCTCTCTTGTCCTCTCTCTCCTCTCTTGTCCCCTCTCCTCTCTTGTCCTCTCTCCTCTCTCTCCTCTCTTGTCCTCTCTCGTCCTCTCTTGTCCTCTCTCGTCCTCTCTTGTCCTCTCTCTCCTCTCTTGTCCTCTCTCTCCTCTCTTGTCCTCTCTCTCCTCTCTTGTCCTCTCTTGTCCTCTCTCTCCTCTCTTGTTCTCTCTTGTCCTCTCTCCTCTCTTGTCCTCTCTCTCCTCTCTTGTCCTCTCTCTCCTCTCTTATCCTCTCTCTCCTCTCTTGTCCTCTCTCTCCTCTCTTGTCCTCTCTCTCCTCTCTTGTCCTCTCTCTCCTCTCTTGTCCTCTCTTGTCCTCTCTCTCCTCTTTTGTCCGCTCTTGTCCTCTCTCCTCTCTTGTCCTCTCTCCTCTCTTGTCCTCTCTCTCCTCTCTTGTCCTCTCTCTCCTCTCTTGTCCTCTCTCTCCTTACTTGTCCTCTCTCCTCTATCCTCTCTTGTCCTCTCTCTCCTCTCTTGTCCTCTCTCTCCTCTCTTGTCCTCTCTTGTCCTCTCTCTCTCCTCTTGTCCTCTCTCTCCTCTTGTCCTCTCTCTCCTCTCTTGTCCTCTCTCTCAGGAAGTGTGTAGTTTCCCTACCTGTTTACCAACATGGAAACGTATTATGAATGTGTGCAGCCTATGGGCCCTGGTCAAAAGTAGTGCACTATATAGGGAATAGGGTGCCAATTCAGATGCAGCTTGTTACTCTGTTAAGCGGTGAGAAGATTTTCCATAACAACAGTTCAAACTTTATGAAAGTCTTAAAAGGGGGTATGTGTAAAGCACTTTGATTTGATTGAACCTGCAGTTCTAACGTTGTGTTTCTGTGATGTTGTGCAGGAGTTTGCTGCGCTGACCAAGGAGGTGAATGTGTGTCGGGAGCATTTGATGGAGAGAGAGGAGGAGATTGCTGAGCTCAAGGCTGAGAGGAACAACACACGGGTCAGTGACATGTGACACGCACACTCACAAACACACAAACCCCTCAGCTGCACATCTCTGGGAAGTTCCCTGCCAGTCCCCTGCCAGTCCCTAGCATAGTCCATTAACAGTGTCAAACCCCCACTGGTTTGACCTGTGGGAGTTCGTGTGTGTGAGTTTTTGAGAGGATCCCTCCTGCTCTCTGTTCTGAGGATTAGGTCACTCCCCTAATGAGTGGTTGTATGAGGGGTAGAGGGGGGAAGAGAGGATATGAGGGAGAGAAGAGGGGAAATGAGGGAGAGAAGAGGGGATATGAGGGGTAGAGGGAGAGAAGAGGGGATATGAGGGGTAGAGGGAGAGAAGAGGGGATATGAGGGGTAGAGGGAGAGAAGAGGGGATATGAGGGGTAGAGGGAGAGAAGGGGGGATATGAGGGGTAGAGGGAGAGAAGAGGGGATATGAGGGGTAGAGGGAGAGAAGAGGGGATATGAGGGGTAGAGGGAGAGAAGAGGGGATATGAGGGGTAGAGGGAGAGAAGAGGGGATATGAGGGGTAGAGGGAGAGAAGAGGGGATATGAGGGAGAGAAGAGGGGATATGAGGGGTAGAGGGAGAGAAGAGGGGATGTGAGGGGTAGAGGGAGAGAAGAGGGGATATGAGGGGTAGAGGGAGAGAAGGGGGATATGAGGGGTAGAGGGAGAGAAGGGGGGATATGAGGGGTAGAGGGAGAGAAGAGGGGATATGAGGGGTAGAGGGAGAGAAGAGGGGATATGAGGGGTAGAGGGAGAGAAGAGGGGATATGAGGGGTAGAGGGAGAGAAGAGGGGATATGAGGGAGAGAAGAGGGGATATGAGGGGTAGAGGGAGAGAAGAGGGGATATGAGGGAGAGAAGAGGGGATATGAGGGGTAGAGGGAGAGAAGAGGGGATATGAGGGGTAGAGGGAGAGAAGAGGGGATATGAGGGGTAGAGGGAGAGAAGAGGGGATATGAGGAGGGATTAAGGGATAAGTCTGGGCTTTGTCAGCCTGCAGCTCTGATTGGACCCCCTGAGCTGCTCAACAACATGGGATTGAGCGCAACACACACACACACACACAATCATGTGTGTAAGCATGTCTGTACTCTTTCACAATCCCGTGTGTGTGTGGCGTGAATATACTGTGTGTAAATTGTGTATTCTGTGATGACCATAGCTTCTCCTGGAACGTGTGTGTACCATGACGTGTAAGAATCTGGTGTGTATTCTGTGATGACCATAGCTTCTCCTGGAACGTGTGTGTACCATGACGTGTAAAAATCTGGTGTGTATTCTGTGATGACCATAGCTTCTCCTGGAACGTGTGTGTACCATGACGTGTAAAAATCTGGTGTGTATTCTGTGATGACCATAGCTTCTCCTGGAACATCTGGAGTGTCTGGTGTCTCGTCATGAACGCAGTCTGAGGATGACTGTGGTGAAGAGGCAGGCCCAGTCTCCTGCTGGGGTCTCCAGTGAGGTAGAGGTCCTCAAGGCCCTCAAGTCCCTGTTTGAGCACCACAAAGCCCTGGACGAGAAGGTTGGTGGGTGTGGGATTGGGTGAGAAGATCATCTGCCTGCTAATCTCTTCTTTGTAGAGGTGTGCTGGCAGTGTGTAAAATGATGGAGATTAATACTAGTGTGTGTTTTCCAGGTCAGGGAAAGACTGCGTGTGGCTTTAGAAAGATGCAGCCAGCTGGAAGAACAGCTCACATCACAACACAAAGAGGTAAGCCGCACCTGACCACCCTGTATTACCCCCCCCATCAACTGGCTGTCAGTAACAGGTGCAGGTGGAGGAGTCTAACCCAGTCGGGAGGAGTCTAACCCAGCCGGGAGGAGTCTAACCCAGTCGGGAGGAGTCTAACCCAGTCGGGAGGAGTCTAACCCAGCCGGGAGGAGTCTAACCCAGTCGGGAGGGAGGAGTCTAACCCAGTCGGGAGGAGTCTAACCCAGTCGGGAGGAGTCTAACCCAGCCGGGAGGAGTCTAACCCAGTCGGGAGGGAGGAGTCTAACCCAGTCGGGAGGAGTCTAACCCAGTCGGGAGGGAGGAGTCTAACCCAGTCGGGAGGAGTCTAACCCAGTCGGGAGGGAGGAGTCTAACCCAGTCGGGAGGAGTCTAACCCAGCCGGGAGGAGTCTAACCCAGCCGGGAGGAGTCTAACCCAGCCGGGAGGAGTCTAACCCAGTCGGGAGGAGTCTAACCCAGTCGGGAGGGAGGAGTCTAACCCAGTCGGGAGGGAGGAGTCTAACCCAGTCGGGAGGGAGGAGTCTAACCCAGTCGGGAGGAGTCTAACCCAGTCGGGAGGAGTCTAACCCAGCCGGGAGGAGTCTAACCCAGTCGGGAGGGAGGAGTCTAACCCAGTCGGGAGGAGTCTAACCCAGTCGGGAGGGAGGAGTCTAACCCAGTCGGGAGGAGTCTAACCCAGTCGGGAGGGAGGAGTCTAACCCAGTCGGGAGGAGTCTAACCCAGTCGGGAGGAGTCTAACCCAGTCGGGAGGGAGGAGTCTAACCCAGTCGGGAGGGAGGAGTCTAACCCAGCCGGGAGGAGTCTAACCCAGCCGGGAGGAGTCTAACCCAGTCGGGAGGAGTCTAACCCAGCCGGGAGGAGTCTAACCCAGCCGGGAGGAGTCTAACCCAGCCGGGAGGAGTCTAACCCAGTCGGGAGGAGTCTAACCCAGTCGGGAGGGAGGAGTCTAACCCAGTCGGGAGGGAGGAGTCTAACCCAGTCGGGAGGAGTCTAACCCAGCCGGGAGGAGTCTAACCCAGCCGGGAGGAGTCTAACCCAGCCGGGAGGAGTCTAACCCAGTCGGGAGGAGTCTAACCCAGTCGGGAGGAGTCTAACCCAGTCGGGAGGAGTCTAACCCAGTCGGGAGGAGTCTAACCCAGTCGGGAGGAGTCTAACCCAGTCGGGAGGAGTCTAACCCAGCCGGGAGGAGTCTAACCCAGTCGGGAGGAGTCTAACCCAGTCGGGAGGGAGGAGTCTAACCCAGTCGGGAGGGAGGAGTCTAACCCAGTCGGGAGGGAGGAGTCTAACCCAGCCGGGAGGAGTCTAACCCAGCCGGGAGGGAGGAGTCTAACCCAGCCGGGAGGAGTCTAACCCAGCCGGGAGGAGTCTAACCCAGCCGGGAGGAGTCTAACCCAGTCGGGAGGAGTCTAACCCAGTCGGGAGGGAGGAGTCTAACCCAGCCGGGAGGAGTCTAACCCAGCCGGGAGGAGTCTAACCCAGCCGGGAGGAGTCTAACCCAGTCGGGAGGGAGGAGTCTAACCCGGGAGGGAGGAGTCTAACCCAGTCGGGAGGGAGGAGTCTAACCCGGGAGGGAGGAGTCTAACCCGGGAGGGAGGAGTCTAACCCGGGAGGGAGGAGTCTAACCCAGTCGGGAGGAGTCTAACCCAGTCGGGAGGAGTCTAACCCAGTCAGCGACAGGTGGAGGTGGATGCGCTCAAATGGCGACCCAGTCTCACCTGTCAATCAGTGAACCGTATCCATGACAACAGTCCTCACTAGTTTTCCTGGGGGAATAAAAACCAATCCATCTTGAATGACTATGGACCTTATTTAAAAGGGAGATTTAATCATTTCCATGTTTAACACTTGGAAAAATAAGTATAGGCTGCGTCTTGTGATGACACAGTATCTTTAATGTTCCACTGTCTTGTGATGACACAGTATCTTTAATGTTCCACTGTCTTGTACACAGTATCTTTAATGTTCCACTGTCTTGTACACAGTATCTTTAATGTTCCACTGTCTTGTACACAGTATCTTTAATGTTCCACTGTCTTGTACACAGTATCTTTAATGTTCCACTGTCTTGTACACAGTATCTTTAATGTTCCACTGTCTTGTGATTACACAGTATCTTTAATGTTCCACTGTCTTGTGATTACACAGTATCTTTAATGTTCCACTGTCTTGTGATTACACAGTATCTTTAATGTTCCACTGTCTTGTGATTACACAGTATCTTTAATGTTCCACTGTCTTGTGATGACACAGTATCTTTAATGTTCCACTGTCTTGTACACAGTATCTTTAATGTTCCACTGTCTTGTGATGACACAGTATCTTTAATGTTCCACTGTACACATATTAAGGTGTTGTAGAGACATGAGTCACACACATTGATAGAAGACCTATTAACTGCTGCACTGTCTAAGAGCTGGATACTGGGACTCCATGAGTGGACGTACACACACACGCAGAATGCACAGAGCTCTGAGGAGATGAGTCGTGAATGGGATTAAAATGGACAAAAGGGCTAGAGGATCATGGGAAAGTGGCCTAGATTTCTCTCCTCTCCTCCACATCTCTCCTTTCATTCCTTTTATCTCAGAGAGGAGGAGGAGGATAGCAGCACAGACCACGACTTCTCCTACTCTTCTCCCTGCTTTGAGGCCCTCACCCGTGTGTGTGTGTGTGTGTGTGTGTGTGTGTGTGTTAGCCTGCGTGAATGTGTGAGAGTAGTGCTGTCTCGGTAACCGCGGTCATAAACCCAGGCGGGTAACTGTCAAAGTGATCTATTTTCAGTTAGATTTTATTTTGTGATGAGCAGTAGTCTCTTCACAGAGATATAATGGTATAAATTAATGCTGTTTTTCTTCCTTGAAACGAGTGCCACCCCCAGTTAAATGACCGTTTGTAATTTGCATGACAATGTCTGGTCCGTCTGTGGGATTATAAGATTATATCAATTAATAACTGTCACAGCCGTATGTGTGTGTGTGTGTACGTACTAATATATAATAGTAATAATAATATATGCTATTTAGCAGACACTTTTATCCAAAGGGACTTACTCATGCGTGCGTATGTTTTACGTACTGGTGGTCCCGGGAATCAAACCCACTATGCTGGAGTTGCAAGCGCAATGCTCTACCAACTGAGCGTGTTTGTCTGGCAGTGTAGGGATATATGCGTTTGTGTGGTTGGTCCCTGACCGGGGCGGGCAGCACTAGAATAGTTGTGATCAGGCTCACAGCCCAAGCTGGACTCTTCCCTGGTGCTTCAGTCTCATGCATTCACTCACTGTTTTTAAAATGGTGGCCAGACAACACAAACAAGTGGAGGCTGCTGAAGGGAGGACGGCTCATAGTAATGGCTGAAACGGAGCCAATGGAACGGCATCAAACACCTGGGAACCTTTTTATTTTTATTTGATGTATTTGTACCATTCCACTGATTCCGCTCCAGCCATTACCACGAGCCCGTCCTCCCCAATTAAGGTGCCACCAGCCTCCTGTGATACACACCCGCCGGTTCAGCTGTACGTTTCAGTAGGAAGCTTCTCTTCCCTCTGTAAAGCAGCAGTAGTGTGTTTGTTCAGGTTTAATGTCAGAGAGGGTCATCTGTATTTGGGGAGTTGACGAAGCGCGATCAATGAATGAGTAGGCTTGCTAACTTTGAGAAGTGCTCCGATCTGACTGTGGAGTCCCTTATGAGGATTTTTAACAGTATTCTGATCTGACTGTGGGGTCCCTTTATGAGGATTTTTAACATTAACCCTTAATTTCTTATATTCATTAATGATGGGCAGCTTTTAGTGTCTGGGTTCTGTTGTGCTTTATTGGGTATTTATTGGTCTTCTATGTATTGGCTGGTGCAATCAAATGTCCCCTTTGGGTGTAATTAATGAAGTATATATATCTGCTAAATGACTAAAATGTAAAAGTACTATCTTGTCTTAGATGGCCTATCTGAGGGAGCAGAACAACCAGAAGAGGTCGCTGGGAGATGGAATGGAAGGGCTCAACCACAACTCTGAAAACACCCCAAGCACCAACGGCAAGGTATGGACCCCTCTTATCCAGAGCGACTTAGTCAGTGCATTTAAATAAGGTAGATAAAACAACCACACGCGTCATAGGTCAAGTCCTACAGCCTTTAGTAACTAGTGTCCTCTCCCAACTAGTGGTCGTAGGACAATTCTCTGAGCCAGGAGGACGACCAGGGGAAGGGTCAGGGGTTATAGGTCACGTCCTAGTTGTTTCTGGCTATCTTTAAGGAACCTAAATGATGTCTTGTCCCTAGCGGTCGTCAGATGGCTCTCTGAGCCAGGAGGAGGACCAGGGGAAGGGTCAGGGGTTATAGGTCATGTCCTAGTTGTTTCTGGCTATCTTTAAGGAACCTAAACGATGTCTTGTCCCTAGCGGTCGTCAGATGGCTCTCTGAGCCAGGAGGAGGACCAGGGGAAGGTGGGAGAGCTGCAGGAGATGGTGGAGAGACAGACGTCAGACCTGGGGCAGATGATGGCGCGCATGGCAGCCATGACGGGACGCATCAGCGAGCTGGAGGAGGACCTGGACACGGCCCGCAAGGACCTCGTTAAGAGTGAAGACATGAACACACGCCTGCAGAGAGACATACGAGAGGTACGTACTGGATGTTGGTAACATGTTACTGACATACGAGAGGTACGTACTGGATGTTGGTAACATGTTACTAACACGCCTGCAGAGCGACGTGTGTTTTTCTGTAATGATGTCTGTGTGTGTGCTAAACGTATCCGTGTCTCTCTCTCTGTCCCCTGCGTCCCGTCTGTAGTCTACGGCCCAGAAGGAGGACATAGAGGAGCGGATCGTCACCCTGGAGAAGAGGTACTTGGCGGCGCAGCGGGAAGCCACCTCCGTACACGACCTCAACGACAAGCTGGAGAACGAGGTGGCCAACAAGGAGTCCCTGTTCCGACAGGTCAGTACACACACACACACACACACACACACACCAATCGAACCAACAGCAAGATCGGAGCATTCATACCATACAGACACTATACACCAGCACGTGTGTGTACAGTATCTCCCGTCTATAGCCAACCAGTAAGGAAGCCTCAGTTGAGTTTTCCACAAGGGTTTTTCCACTTTGGTTGGGTGTGTGTGTGTTTTTGAGGATTTGTGTATTTGGGGGGGGTTAGTGTGATTGTCTGCTCTTTCCGACAGCAGGAAGAGCCTGCGGGGTCCTGGCAGTGCGAGGACCCCTTCTAGTGCATTCACAGACTGCCCAGCACAGCAGGCACTGAATCAGACGCCTCAGACACATTCGCTTCTTTCTCTCTTTGTTTTCCGCTGGTCTGCCTGGTCTTCTTCTCTTGTATGTCCTCTTCCCCTCCTTCTGTTTACTCTCGTCTTCTCTCTCTGCTCTCTCTTGTCTTGTCTGCTCTCTTGTCTTGTCTGCTCTCTTGTCTTGTCTGCTCTCTTCTCTTGTCTGCTCTCTTGTCTTGTCTGCTCTCTTGTCTTGTCTGCTCTCTTGTCTTGTCTGCTCTCTTGTCTTGTCTGCTCTCTTGTCTTGTCTGCTCTCTTGTCTTGTCTGCTCTCTTGTCTTGTCTGCTCTCTTGTCTTGTCTGCTCTCTTCTCTTGTCTGCTCTCTTGTCTTGTCTGCTCTCTTCTCTTGTCTGCTCTCTTCTCTTGTCTGCTCTCTTCTCTTGTCTGCTCTCTTGTCTGCTCTCTTCTCTTGTCTGCTCTCTTGTCTGCTCTCTTCTCTTGTCTGCTCTCTTCTCTTGTCTGCTCTCTTCTCTTGTCTGCTCTCTTCTCTTGTCTGCTCTCTTCTCTTGTCTGCTCTCTTCTCTTGTCTGCTCTCTTCTCTTGTCTGCTCTCTTCTCTTGTCTGCTCTCTTCTCTTGTCTGCTCTCTCTGCTCTCGTCTGCCTGTGTAAACACAGCCTGTCTGATTCTGACCATTTTAGTCAAGTCATAGGAAGAACACATTCAGATGAATGACGATAATCATCATCCTTAATGCGTGGTTTGACACCCCTGGATGACAATATTGACAATTGTGTGTTTGTTTGACAGACGGAGGAGAGGAACAGTTGGAATGTATTGATTTGATATGATTGGTGGTGTGTTTTGATCTGCAGACGGAGGAGAGGAACAGTTGGAATGTATTGGTTTGATATGATTGATGGTGTGTTTTGATCTGCAGACGGAGGAGAGGAACAGTTGGAATGTATTGGTTTGATATGATTGGTGGTGTGTTTTGATCTGCAGACGGAGGAGAGGAACAGTTGGAATGTATTGATTTAATATGATTGGTTGTGTGTTTTGATCTGCAGACGGAGGAGAGGAACAGTTGGAATGTATTGGTTTGATATGATTGGTGGTGTGTTTTGATCTGCAGACGGAGGAGAGGAACAGTTGGAATGTATTGATTTGATATGATTGGTGGTGTGTTTTGATCTGCAGACGAAGGAGAGGAACAGTTGGAATGTATTGATTTGATATGATTGGTTGTGTGTTTTGATCTGCAGACGGAGGAGAGGAACAGTTGGAATGTATTGATTTAATATGATTGATTGTGTGTTTTGATCTGCAGACGGAGGAGAGGAACAGTTGGAATGTATTGATTTAATATGATTGATTGTGTGTTTTGATCTGCAGACGGAGGAGAGGAACAGACAGCTGCAGGAGCGTTTAGAGCTGGCTGAGCAGAAGCTGCAGCAGACCATCAGGAAGGCGGAGACTCTGCCCGAGGTGGAGGCGGAGCTAGCACAGAGGGTGGCGGCCCTCACCAAAGTCAGTCCCGCCCCCACGCCGTCAATCATCATGTCTCCTGAGAGGACACCCCTCTCCATTTTTCATCCTTTCCCCTGTGTGTGTGTGTGTGTGTGTGTTTGGAGGCAGGCACAATGATGCATTTGTTTGTGTGTGACGTCACAGGATGTGTAAAGGAATGCTCTACTCTCTCTAACCCAATCCCACCAAGCCCCTACCTCCTATGCGCTTGTGGACACACACACACACACACACACACACACACACACACAGAGGTAGTTCCCTTTACATTGGGCATTACATTTTTTGGAGGGTATGATCTTAGTTCCTCTACCTTTCTCACTCATCATTATTCAGGATTCATTCGTGATTATCCGTAACCATGGCAGCATCCACATTTTAATATAGCAGTGTTTAGAAACATCTTCTGTTCTTATTTACAATAAAAGTGACTCTAAAATGACACAATACATAGTTCACAATTCAGTTTCTATTGGGCAAAAAACGTAATCTGAGAAACAAACCAAAACAAACTTAAAATGCATCCAACAAGTTTTGTAGAGTCACAAGCTCCATGTATTCATTGCGTGCTAGGAATATGGTACCAAATACTAAACGTCTTACTATTTTAATACACTAGAAGTGAATTTGTCAAAATACTTATGGAAAGACAAAACATATTCAAATGGGCGACTATATACAGTGCAAGTATTCAGACTCCTTGACTTTTTCCAAATGTTGTTACGTTACAGCCTAACATGCTGACCACACCGCCCACGTCGTGTGCGCGAGGGTTGCAAAATAAATGTACACATACATGTTATTCAATCATTGCACCCACACCGCTCGTGCGCGTCAACGAACATCTGCGTAGCCAGGCGCTAAAATAGAACTTGGTTCTATTTGTGACGCTTGACGGCACTGCAAGTCCCGCCTCTCCCATCTCCTTATTGGTTTTTAGGAGCATTTACCCACGTGGGTGATTGAAAGATGAACTGAGGTCCACACTCCAGTCCAGTTGGTATGGTAATGCATCTTTTAAAGTTGGTTGCCAACCGCCATATAAAGTCCAAAGAAGAAGAAGCCTGAAAATAAAATAACAACCCAATGTTTATTTCCCAGGGCAAATTAGCTAGCAACAGCAAGCTAGATAGCTAAATTGCCATAAATGTTTAATGCTTTTCGACCTGTCCCCAAATTAATATAGTTGGTTCAGAGTTCGTTTTGATATTTCAACCTGCGTGTCCTGATGGCGTCTGGTGTGGTCTGCATGTTATTCTGAAATGGATCAAACATTTGTAAAATCCTCATCAATCTACACACGTTACCCAATAATGACAAAGCGAAAACAGGTTTTTAGAAATGTTTGTTAATTTATTATAAATAAACTGAAATATTACATTTTATGTAAGTAATTCAGACCATTTACTCAGTACTTTGTTGAAGCATCTTTGGCAGCTATTACAGCCTCGAGTCTTCTTGGGTATGACGCTACAAGTTTGGCATTGAGCTCAGGTGCATCCTGTTTCCATTGATCATCCTTGAGATATTTCTACAACTTGATTGGGGTCCACCTGTGGTAAATTCAGTTGATTGGACATGATTTGGAAAGTCACACACCTGTCTATATAAAGTCCCACAGTTGATAGTGCATGTCAGAGCAAAACCCAAGCCATGAGGTCAAAGGAATTGTCCGTAGAGCTCCGAGACAGGATTGTGTCGAGGCACAGATCTGGGAAATGGTACCAAAAAAGTTCTGCCGCATTGAAGGTCCCCAAGAACAGTGGCCTCCATCATTCTTAAATGGAAGAAGTTTGGAACCACCAAGACTCTTCCTAGAGCTGGCCGCCCAGCCAAACTGAGCAATCGGGGGAGAAGGGCCTTGGTCAGGGAGGTGACCAAGAACCAGATGGTCACTCTGAAAGAGCTCCAGAGTTCCTCTGTGGAGATGGGAGAACCTTCCAGAAGGACAACTATCTCTGCAGCACTCCACCAATCAGGCCTTTATGGTACAGTGGCCAGACGGAAGCCACTCCTCAGTAAAAGGCACATGACAGCCCGCTTGGAGTTTGCCAAAAGGCACCTAAAGGACTCTGACCATGAGAAACAAGATTGTCTGGTCTGATGAAACCAACTCTTTGGCCTGAATGCCCAGCTTCGCATCTGGAGGAAACCTGGCACCATCCCTACGGTGAAACATAGTGGTGGCAGCATCATGCTGTGGGGATGTTTTTCAGCGGCAGGTACTGGCAGACTAGTCAGGATCGAGGGAAAGATGAACAGAGCAAAGTACAGAGAGATCCTTGATGAAAACCTGCTCCAGAGCACTAAGGACCTCAGACTGGGGTGGAGGTTCACCTTCCAACAGGACAATGACCCTAAGCACACAGCCAAGACAATGCAGGAGTGGCTTCGGGACAAGTCTCTGAATGTCCTTGAGTGGCCCAGCCAGAGCCCGGACTTGAACCCGATCTAACATCTCTGGAGAGACCTCAAAATAGCTGTGCAGCGACGCTCCCCATCCGACCTGACAGAACTTGAGAGGATCTGCAGAGAAGAATGGGAGAAACTCCCCAAATACAGGTGTGCCATGTTTGTAGCGTCCTACCCAATAAGACTTGAGGCTGTAATCACTGCCAAAGGTGCTTCAACAAAGTGCTGAGTAAAGGGTCTGAATACTTATGTAAATGTGATATTTCAGTTTTTTCTTCTTTTTTTAAAAATGTCTAAATACCTGTTTTTGCTTTGTCATTATGAGGTATTGTGTGTAGATTGATGAGGGATTTATTTATTTATTATTCCATTTGAGAATAAGGCTGTAACGTAACAAAATGTGGGAAAAGTCAAGGAGTCTGAATACTTTCCGAATGCACTGTAAATAGTGCTTTCATTTCTAAACACTAAAACAGATATGTATGAAAATACCCAGAAATAAAAGGTGACCTTCTGTGCTGTCGTCTCATATGAAACATTTGATCTGAAATCCAAAATGCTGGAGTATAGAGCCAAATGTACACATTTATAGCTTCACTGTCTGAATAAATACTTAGGGGAGTGTACATCAACTCTCTTTTCACAAGTTATCTTCATCTTAGCAGCTACTCTCTTCCTTACTCTTCATTTTAACTCTTTAAGAAGCAGAGATTTCAGTGTAGAACCTGTCACTGCCACCACCACCCATCTACCTCCATCTAACCACCCAACTACCTCCATCTAACCATTTAACCACCCAACTACCTCCATCTAACCATTTAACCACCCAACTACCTCCACCTAACCATTTAACCACCCAACTACCTCCACCTAACCATTTAACCACCCAACTACCTCCACCTAACCATTTAACCACCCAACTACCTCCACCTAACCATTTAACCACCCAACTACCTCCACCTAACCATTTAACCACCCAACTACCTCCACCTAACCATTTAACCACCCAACTACCTCCACCTAACCATTTAACCACCCAACTACCTCCACCTAACCATTTAACCACCCAACTACCTCCATCTAACCATTTAACCACCCAACTACCTCCATCTAACCATTTAACCACCCAACTACCTCCATCTAACCATTTAACCACCCAACTACCTCCATCTAACCATTTAGCCACCCTTCTACCTCCACCTAACCATTTAGCCACCCTTCTACCTCCACCTAACCATTTAACCACCCTTCTACCTCCACCTAACCATTTAACCACCCTTCTACCTCCATCTAACCATTTAACCACCCTTCTACCTCCACCTAACCATTTAACCACCCTTCTACCTCCACCTAACCATTTAACCACCCGTCTACCTTCACCTAACCATTTAACCACCCTTCTACCTCCACCTAACCATTTAACCACCCTTCTACCTCCACCTAACCATTTAACCACCCAACTACCTCCACCTAACCATTTAACCACCCAACTACCTCATCTAACCATTTAACCACCCAACTACCTCCATCTAACCACCCAGCTACCTCCACCTAAGTGGTCCTCTGTAGCTCAGCTGGTAGAGCACAGCGCTTGTAACGCCAGGGTAGTGGGTTCGATCCCCGGGACCACCCATACACAAAAATGTATGGAGGCATGACTGTAAGTCGCTTTGGATAAAAGCGTCTGCTAAATGGCTTTATTATTATTATTATTATTATTATTAACCACCCAACTACCTCATCTAACCACCCAACTACCTCATCTAACCACCCAACTACCTCATCTAACCACCCAACTGCCTCCACCTAACCACCCAGCTACCTCCATCTAACCACCCAACTGCCTCCACCACATCTTTTGTCTAGTAATCTCTGCTGGTCCTGTCTGTCAGTCCACAGTCTTTAGTCCGGTCTGTCAGTCCACGGCCATTAGTCCTTTCTGTCAGTCCACGGCCTTTAGTCCGGTCTGTCAGTCCACGGCCTTTAGTCCGGTCTGTCAGTCCACGGCCTTTAGTCCGGTCTGTCAGTCCACGGCCTTTAGTCCGGTCTGTCAGTCCACGGCCTTTAGCTGCACTAAAACTCTATTCCCTCTTTCTCTTGTACTAAAGTACCTCCTGCTTTCTCTCTCTCTCTCTCTTCCTCTCCTCTCCTCTCCTCTCCTCTCCTCTCCTCTCCTCTCCTCTCCTCTCCTCTCCTCTCCTCTCCTCTCCTCTCCTCTCCTCTCCTCTCCTCTCCTCTCCTCTCCTCTCCTCTCCTCTCCCTCACTGTCGTCTTTTCCTCTCTGTTCCTTGTTTGGTCTGTCCTCAACCTTTACCTCCCCCCCTAGCCTGACGCCTCGGGCTCTAAGGATGTCAAGGCACAGAGGAAGGTAGACTGGCTACACTCACACCCCAGCCCCCTCTCTTACCCCCACCCAGTGGTCTAACCCAGCCTGCTTAGCTTGGCACTGCTAATCTATGTTTAAAGTATATGTCTGTGCACAACCCCCCTCCCCCTCTCCCAACCTCTACAAATTGTTTATGATCTAACACAAACAGGAAGTGCTACTTCATTTACTCAGAGGGTCTAGGAACCCCCCCCCCAACAGGGTTTTAGTATGGCGGCCCGGCCACTAAGGAGCCTGCTTTCTCCGGCAGTTGAGTTATCCAAACTCGCGCAGACATTTTGATTCACTTTTTATTTTAATGTTCATATTTTCTTGGTTACATTGGATCACCCCGCACAGAATACTTCCCTTTAGCCAGTAACTCTCTCCCCTCTCCACATTTGTCTAAGCACACTGCAGAGCCATTAAAATGAGAAAAGTTTCAGTTTCTTCACCCCTCAGCTCCCCTTGTGTTTCTAGTCTGTGCTTGCTGTGTGGAATGTCGTCATGGGGCTTGTCTGTACTGCTCCGTGTCCCTCTACCCTCTCCCCCGTCTCTGCTGGTTCATGGCTGCTACTGGCTGGCTGTAGATGGTTGTTGTTGGTGTCTGGTTGTTGGTGTTTGTGGGTGGATGGGCCCCTTAACCCCCCATAACCAATAACATTAACCTATATGGTACTGAGCCTCTGATTGGGCCTTTTCAGTTACATCCTTCTCCAGGATCATTTGTATTGATCTGAAAGGAGCTGCTACACCTAGACAGTCCTCTGACACCTAGCCAACCCTCTTCAACGTAGCCAGTCCTCTGACACCTAGCCAACCCTCTTCAACTTAGCCAGTCCTCTTCAACTTAGCCAGCCCTCTTCAACTTAGCCAGCCCTCTTCAACTTAGCCAGCCCTCTTCAACTTAGCCAGCCCTCTTCAACTTAGCCAGTCCTCTGACACCTAGCCAGTCCTCTGACACCTAGCCAACCCTCTTCAACTTAGCCAGTCCTCTTCAACTTAGCCAGCCCTCTTCAACTTAGCCAGCCCTCTTCAACTTAGCCAGCCCTCTTCAACTTAGCCAGTCCTCTGACACCTAGCCAACCCTCTTCAACTTAGCCAGTCCTCTGACACCTAGCCAGTCCTCTGACACTTAGCCAGCCCTCTTCAACTTAGCCAACCCTCTTCAACTTAGCCAACCCTCTTCAACTTAGCCAGTCCTCTGACACCTAGCCAGTCCTCTGACACCTAGCCAACCCTCTTCAACTTAGCCAGTCCTCTGACACCTAGCCAGTCCTCTGACACCTAGCCAACCCTCTTCAACTTAGCCAGTCCTGACACCTAGCCAACCCTCTTCAACTTAGCCAGTCCTCTGACACCTAGCCAACCCTCTTCAACTTAGCCAGTCCTCTGACACTTAGCCAGCCCTCTTCAACTTAGCCAGCCCTCTTCAACTTAGCCAGCCCTCTTCAACTTAGCCAGCCCTCTTCAACTTAGCCAGCCCTCTTCAACTTAGCCAGCCCTCTTCAACTTAGCCAGCCCTCTGACACTTAGCCAACCCTCTTCAACTTAGCCAGTCCTCTGACCCCTAGCCAGTCCTCTTCAACTTTGCCAGTCCTCTGACACCTAGCCAACCCTCTCAGATCTATACAAATTCCTAAAGGGTAGAGGTTAGGGAATGGGTCTTTTTTGGAAGGATGAGGTGTTTGACAAAGTCTGTCTGTCTGTCCCACAGGCGGAGGAGCGTCATGGCAACGTGGAGGAGAGGCTGAGGCAGATGGAGACTCAGCTGGAGGAGAAGAACCAGGAACTCCTCAGGGTGAGGTCACCTGGCTGGCTGTCGTCTGTGTTGTTTACAGATGTGGTCCTTGGACTCTCTGATTTTAGCATTGTACTTTAAACGTAGACAATATATTCATCCTCATTCTCATTCAAATAACTAATCGAAGATTGTACTTCGAACAATCGAAAGATCCATTAATTAACAGAAAATTTAAAGAAAATGTGTGTCGTGAAATGTTTCCCGTCATGCTCTGTCTGGGAGGTTTTGTGATTAGTGGGTTTGTTTTGTGGTGTGAAGGCACGCCAGCGGGAGAAGATGAACGAGGATCACAACAGGCGTCTGTCGGAGACGGTGGACAAGCTGCTGTCAGAGTCCAACGAGAGGTTACAGCTTCACCTCAAGGAGAGGATGTCTGCCCTGGAGGACAAGGTGGGTGGGACGTGCTAAATGGCAGTTCATTCAATCCGTACCTCTATAGCTGAACCCACTGGGACAATGCTGTGGTCATTATCTATAGCTGAACCAAGCTGGGACAATGCTGTGGTCATTATCTATAGCTGAACCAAGCTGGGACAATGCTGTGGTCATTATCTATAGCTGAACCAAGCTGGGACAATGCTGTGGTCATTATCTATAGCTGAACCAAACTGGGACAATGCTGTGGTCATTATCTATAGCTGAACCCACTAGGACAATGCTGTGGTCATTATCTATAGCTGAACCAAACTGGGACAATGCTGTGGTCATTATCTATAGCTGAACCCACTGGGACAATGCTGTGGTCATTATCTATAGCTGAACCAAACTGGGACAATGCTGTGGTCATTATCTATAGCTGAACCCACTGGGACAATGCTGTGGTCATTATCTATAGCTGAACCAAGCTGGGACAATGCTGTGGTCATTATCTATAGCTGAACCAAGCTGGGACAATGCTGTGGTCATTATCTATAGCTGAACCAAGCTGGGACAATGCTGTGGTCATTATCTATAGCTGAACCCACTGGGACAATGCTGTGGTCATTATCTATAGCTGAACCCACTGGGACAATGCTGTGGTCATTATCTATAGCTGAACCAAACTGGGACAATGCTGTGGTCATTATCTATAGCTGAACCAAGCTGGGACAATGCTGTGGTCATTATCTATAGCTGAACCAAGCTGGGACAATGCTGTGGTCATTATCTATAGCTGAACCCACTGGGACAATGCTGTGGTCATTATCTATAGCTGAACCCACTGGGACAATGCTGTGGTCATTATCTATAGCTGAACCAAGCTGGGACAATGTTGTGGTCATTATCTATAGCTGAACCCACTGGGACAATGATGTGGTCATTATCTATAGCTGAACCCACTGGGACAATGCTGTGGTCATTATCTATAGCTGAACCAAGCTGGGACAATGTTGTGGTCATTATCTATAGCTGAACCCACTGGGACAATGCTGTGGTCATTATCTATAGCTGAACCCACTGGGACAATGCTGTGGTCATTATCTATAGCTGAACCCACTGGGACAATGCTGTGGTCATTATCTATAGCTGAACCCACTGGGACAATGCTGTGGTCATTATCTATAGCTGAACCAAGCTGGGACAATGCTGTGGTCATTATCTATAGCTGAACCAAACTGGGACAATGCTGTGGTCATTATCTATAGCTGAACCCACTGGGACAATGCTGTGGTCATTATCTATAGCTGAACCAAGCTGGGACAATGCTGTGGTCATTATCTATAGCTGAACCCACTGGGACAATGCTGTGGTCATTATCTATAGCTGAACCCACTGGGACAATGCTGTGGTCATTATCTATAGCTGAACCAAGCTGGGACAATGTTGTGTTGATTCTCCATGTGCTGTCTCTCCTCTTCATCAGAATGCCCTCATAAGAGATCTGGATCACACTAAGAAGCTGATTGAGGCGGCACACCATGAGAAGGTAAGGACCTCTGGGTACTCTGGGTACTGACTGCTCTGAACGACTGGAGACCTGGTGTGTCATCGCTGGGTTTGGATTCTCATCCCCCATGACATCCCTCATGTCTGTCTTTCTCTGCTCCCCTCTCCCTCCCTACCACCTCCCTCCATACCCCCTCCTTCCCTCCCTCCATACCCCCTCCTTACCTCCCTCCATACCCCCTCCTTACCTCCCTCCATACCCCCTCCTTCCCTCCCTCCATACCCCCTCCTTACCTCCCTCCATACCCCCTCCTTACCTCCCTCCATACCCCCTCCTTACCTCCCTCCATACCCCTCCTTCCCTCCCTCCATACCCCCTCCTTCCCTCCCTCCCTACCCCCTCATTCCCTCCCTCCCTCTATACCCCCTCCCCTACCCCCTCATTCCCTCATTCCCTCTATACCCCCTCCCCCTACCCCCTCCCTCCCTACCCCCTCATTCCCTCTCTCCCTCTATACCCCCTCCCCCTACCCCCTCATTCCCTCTATACCCCCTCCCCCTACCCCCTCCCTCCCTACCCCCTCATTCCCTCTATACCCCCTCCCCCTACCCCCTCCCTCCCTACCCCCTCCTTCCCCCTCTCCCTCCTTACCCCCTCCTTTCCTCTCTCCCTCCCCCTCCTCTCTCCCTCCCTCCCTCCCTCCCTCCCTACCCCCTCATTCCTTCCCTCCCTCCCTCCCTCCTTACCCCCTCATTCCCTCTCTCCCTCCCTCTCTCAGGAGCAGCTACTGATCCAGATTGAGACGATGCGGGCAGAGAACGATCAGGGCAGGAGCAACTCACTGCTGCACCATGGGTAAGATCATCTGCTTTCTCCTCATTGGCTGTCCTAGACTCTGGCCCACACATGATTGGCCAGTGCTCTGGCCTCTCTGTCCACCTCTTTCTTTGTGATTGATCTATTGTGTGTGATGTGTGTGTGATGTGTGTGTGTGTGTGTGTGCGCTCTCAGGCGTTCTCACCTAGGCAGCACCCCAGACTTCAGGTACCCGGTGTCGGCCTCCTCCATGATGGACAGCCACTCGGACCACTACGGCAGCGCGCTGGTGCTGAGGCGGCCCCAGAAGGGGCGGTTTGCCGCGCTACGGGACGAACCCTCCAAGGTGAGCCCCCACAGCCCTGTGTGTCCTAGTGAGGGACCGTTTAAATGTAATATTGGCAGCTGTCTGTCTGTCTGGTGGACCTAGCTACTGATGTTCCATTCAATTCACCCCAGCAGTCCAGCTATCTGTTTTCTGTGTTGAAGTCATCTCCGGCCCACAAACTGTTGTCCCTCTCCTTCCCTCCCTCCCTCTCTCCCTCTCTCATTTGATCTCACTGTATCTGATGGTGTTCTCTCTCTCCCTTTCTTTGCTTCCTCTCTGGACATCAGAGACATGTAAGTCAGAATGAAGACAACCGTGATGATGATGATTTGATGTTGGTCTTCAGTCTTTGCAGTGCATGGTTAAAAGGTATTCAGGACCGTCTGATACCATCAGTCTAACTCTCTCTCTCTCTCGCTCTCTCTCTCTCGCTCTCTCTCTCTCTCTCTCTCTCTCTCGCTCTCTCTCTCTCTCTCTCGCGCTCTCTCGCTCTCTCTCGCTCTCTCTCTCTCGCTCTCTCTCTCTCTCTCTCGCTCTCTCTCTCTCGCTTTCTCTCTCTCTCTGTCTCTGTGTCTCTGTCTCTGTGTCTCTGTCTCTCTCTCCCATCTCAGGTCCAGACTCTGAATGAACAGGAGTGGGAGCGTGTGCAGCAGGCTAATGTTCTGGCCAACGTTGCTCAGGCGTTTGAGTCTGACCTGGACACGTCCGACCTGGAGGACGATGAGCGCGAGACCATCTTCAGCTCAGTGGACCTGCTGTCCCCCGCCGGCCAGGCCGACGCCCAGACCCTGGCTCTCATGCTGCAGGAGCAGCTGGACGCCATCAACAACGAGATCAGGTGCACACACACACGCCCCTACTGCTACTCATTGGATCAGCATGTTATATATCAACAACGAGATCAGGTGCACACACACACGCCCCTACTGCTACTCATTGGATCAGCATGTTATATATCAACAACGAGATCAGGTGCACACACACACGCCCCTACTGCTACTCATTCTATCAGCATGTTATATGTATTTCAACATCATTCTGGATCTGTCATTCTAATAATCTTTTGAGTAACATTTTCCCATTTTCATTTTAGGGAAAACAAGGAGATACTAACACTAACATCTCTTTCTCTCTCCCCTCGCTTTCTCTCACTCCTCCCCCCCTCTTTCTCTCTCCCCTCGCTTTCTCTCACTCCTCCCCCCTCTCCTCGCTCGCGCTCTCTCCCTTCTCTCTCTCTCTCTCTCTCTCTCCTCTACCCCCCCCAGGATGATTCAGGAGGAGAAGGAGAACACAGCCATGCTGGCAGAGGAGATGGAGAGCCGGGTGGGCAGTGGGGACAGCCTGGGGGGCAGTCGCTTCCGCTCCATGAGCTCCATCCCCCCCTCCTCCATGGGGGGCTCGTCGCCCCCCGGCTCAGGCTCCTCCACCCCGCGACGCATCCCCAACCGCAGCCCCAACCGAGAGGTGGACCGCATGGGAGTCATGACCCTGGTGAGAGAGAGACCTACGCCCTATGCACTTGTGGAGATCTTAGAGGAGTTGATTAGTATACGTAATGTGGTGAAACTTTCAGCTAGCCTATCAGAGAGCAAGTGGAGCTATCATCATATTACCTACACTTGTTAAATCCTCTCTGATCTCCACAAGTGCATAGGACGTAGGGTTTAGGGGGTGATTTGGGATTGGGTCCCACACTCCATCCATCATCGCTCTCCTTTTACTCATTCAGCGTCAGTCCATCCATGTTGATCAACCAGCTCCTCTCTGAAACAACCACCCCTTACCTCCTCCTCTAGAATTACATCCTCCTCCTCCTCCTCTAGAATTACATCATTCTCCTCCTCCTCTAGAATTACATCCTACTCCTCCTCTAGAATTACATCCTCCTCCTCCTCTAGAATTACATCCTCCTCCTCCTCCTCTAGAATTACATCCTCCTCCTCCTCCTCTAGAATTACATCCTCCTCCTCCTCCTCTAGAATTACATCCTCCTCCTCCTCCTCTAGAATTACATCCTCCTCCTCCTCCTCTAGAATGACATCCTCCTCCTCCTCCTCTAGAATTACATCCTCCTCCTCCTCCTCTAGAATTACATCCTCCTCCTCCTCCTCTAGAATGACATCCTCCTCCTCCTCCTCTAGAATGACATCATCCTCCTCCTCCTCTAGAATGACATCCTCCTCCTCTAGAATTACATCCTCCTCCTCCTCTCGTCGATCTCTCTCTCTCTCTCTCTCTCCCTCCTCTCTTCTCTCTCTCCATTCCTTTAGCTTCACTAACTGTCATCTCTCATTATTGGTTCAGTTATACCATCCCTTGTTCATACTAGTCTACAGGAGCTTCGTTTCATGTGTTGTCAGATCTTTGTCCATTAGAATCTGTTTTGATCTGTTCAGTGTTTGTGACACGTTCATGGAACTAGCTACTAGTTTGGCATTTTGTATTTGGTAGGTGACGTGTGTGTGTAACCTGTGCCTGTGTTCCCCCAGCACTACCTCTATGACCCCTATGTGATCCAGAGGTCTCTGTCCCAGCAGCAGACAGTAGCTTACCTGCCCTACCCTGCTGCTAGCGTTAGCTTACCTGTCCCCCCTGCCTGTAGCTATGCTCCATGCTACTTCCAGGTACCACCCCCTACCCTGCTCCTCTCTTCACCAGGCAGCGTTCAGTCAGCCTGGGGTCGCACTCACACACACACCGTCCCACGGTCCATCTGTGGGGCCACACAGCAATCACTAGCTGGTCACTAGCCTCTCATGGCAGGGTTTTGAAGTTGTCCTAGAATGCCGGGCCCCCATTGGACTTCAGAAAGAGATCAGGCAGATGGCTTAACCAATGAAGATGCAGAGCGAATGCAAAAACTCTGTTTGGCTGTTAGCTCATCACACACCAGACAGAATGGCTGTAGATTTTGATATCAGTTAAAGTAGAGCCTTGTTGTGCTCAATTAAGACCTAATTTCAGACACGACTGAGTTAAATGACTTATTTTCCCCTCAGCTTGATTAAGTTCTGTGTTTGACTTCTGTCCCCCCCTCCACTTCCTGGTACTCTTATCGCTTCCTGTCGCTTGGGGGTGGTTCAGAGCAGGGCTTGGAGAACCTTCCATGGAAATATGTGCTGCTATTCCATTTGTTTATTTACTCTAGAGATGCCAGGCTAGAGAAAAGGCATGCAGGGGCACATCAACCCTAGCTGCCTCACTCCCCCGTCACATGACACGAGTCCCATATCCCTGGCTGCCTCACTCCCCTGTCACATGACACTAGTCCCATATCCCTGGCTGCCTCACTCCCCTGTCACATGACATGAGTCACATATTATTACCACAGTCCTAGGTTGTGTTCAGTAGGGCACACCGTGGCAAAACATTTAAAAACGGAATTGGACACGTTGATGCTGCTTTCCTCCATGTTGTGCCCCCTGAACATGACCCAGGCCTGTTCCTTTAGGTAAACAGTCTGGTGTTGTGTGTTTCATTTCCTGCTTCAACTTAAACCAATTAATTAGCGTATGTTATTTTTAAGAACACCCATGTGAGAGAGCACGGTCGGTGTGTGTGTGTGAGAGCGACCCCTTAAAGCAGTAGCTTAGCCATTAGCTACTACCACAGACTGAACCCCCCCCCCCCCTCCCCCCTCCCGGAGTGTGTTTTGCAGTGGTTTCACTCTGCTCCCTCCTCTGATCTTTGACCTCGGTGTGGTTCCCCCAGACAGTGTACACTACCGGTCAAAGAACACCTACTCATTCAAGGGTTTTTCTTTATTTTTACTATTTTCTACATTGTAGAATAATAGTGAAGACATCAAAACTATGAAATAACACATATGGAATCATGTAGTAACCATAAAAGTGTTAAACAAATCAAAAATATATTTTATATTTGAGGTTCTTAAAAGTAGCCACCCTTTGCCTTGATGACAGCTTTGCACGCTCTTGGCATTCTCTCAACCAGCTTCATGAGGTAGTCACCTGTGTGCTGGGCCTTGGGTTCTGCTGGTAGTGTGTGTGTGTGCTGGGCCTTGGGTTCTGCTGGTAGTGTGTGTGTGTGTGCTGGGCCTTGGGTTCTGCTGGTAGTGTGTGTGCTGGGCCTTGGGTTCTGCTGGTAGTGTGTGTGTGTGCTGGGCCTTGGGTTCTGCTGGTAGTGTGTGTGTGTGCTGGGCCTTGGGTTCTGCTGGTAGTGTGTGTGTGCTGGGCCTTGGGTTCTGCTGGTAGTGTGTGCTGGGCCTTGGGTTCTGCTGGTAGTGTGTGTGTGTGCTGGGCCTTGGGTTCTGCTGGTAGTGTGTGTGACTAACGTGCTCTCTTCTCTCCTCCTCCGCTGCTTCAGCCTAGTGACCTGCGCAAGCACCGCAGGAAGGTAATCTAGAAACCATGCTAGCTACTACTCTCTCTCTCTCTCTGGCCTCTACCCTGCCTGTCTGCCTGTCTGCCTGTCTGCCTGTCTGCCTGTCTGTCTGTCTGTCTGTCTGTCTGTCTGTCTGTCTCCTTCCCAACCATACGCTGTTTTCTAGACTCTACACCCCCCATAAAATGTGACTTCACATGAGTGAACCCTGAGTGTCTTGAACATCCTGTCACAAAGCGAGGGGAGACTTATTGTTTTCTTTCCAGGTTCAAGAACCAGTCTGTTTCTGCTGCTCTACCATACTCCCCATCGACTCCATACAGAGAAGGAAAATACTATTTTCCATTAGATTAGAAGACAGTGACTGACTGAGTGTCCCCATGTTGTGTCTAGTCTGCCCAGGACGACAAGGCCACCATCCAGTGTGAGACGTCTCCCCCCAACTCCCCGCGCTCCATGCGCCTACACAAGGGGGCCATCCACACTGCCAGCCATGAGGACATCAGAGACATCCGCAGGTAGGAAGGACCTTTCTGCCTCACGTCAATATATCACTCTGTTCGTTTTCTAGAAGAGCAATATATTGATGCTGGTCTCTTCGTTTCTCTCTCCTTCTGTCGTTCTCTTATCTGTCCATCCATCTATCTCTTCATCCCTCTGTTTCTGATCTCTCCATCGATTTATCTATCCACATATCTCTCTCCATCGCTTTCTCTCTCTGTATGTCTCTTTATGCATTCATGCTCATCTCTCTCCGCCTCTCTCTCGCCTCCCTCCTCCCTCTCTCGCCTCCCTCCTCCCTCTCTCCCCCCCTTCTCTCTCTCCCCCTTCTCCCCCACCTATCTCTCCCCCCTCTCCCCACCTATCTCTCCCCCCTCTCCCCCACCTCTCTCTCCCCCCTCTCCCCCACCTCTCTCTCCCCCCTCTCCCCCACCTCTCTCTCTCTCCCCCCTCTCCCCCACCTCTCTCTCCCCCCTCTCCCCCACCTCTCTCTCTCTCCCCCCTCTCCCCCACCTCTCTCTCTCTCCTCTCCCCCACCTCTCTCTCTCTCCCCCACCTCTCTCTCTCCCCCACCTCTCTCTCTCTCCCCCACCTATCCCGTCTCCCCCTCCCCGCCCCCCATCTCTCTCTCTCCCCGCCCCCCATCTCTCTCTCTCCCCGCCCCCCATCTCTCTCTCCCCGCCCCCCATCTCTCCCCCTCCCCGCCCCCCATCTCTCCCCCTCCCCGCCCCCCATCTCTCCCCCTCCCCGCCCCCCATCTCTCTCTCTCCCCGCCCCCCATCTCTCTCTCCCCCCGCCCCCCATCTCTCTCTCCCCCCGCCCCCCATCTCTCTCTCCCCGCCCCCCATCTCTCTCTCCCCCTTCTTGCTCCCCGTCTCAGTATGGCCACCCTACAGGACGGCCAGGGTAGTAACCCCAGCAGCAGTAATAGCAGTCAGGACTCTCTGAACAAGGCAGCCAAGAAGAAGAGCATCAAGTCCTCCATCGGGCGCCTCTTCGGCAAGAAGGAGAAGGGTCGGCCAGGCCCCCCAGGGAGCAAGGAGTTCCCTGGCAGCCAAGGTCAGTCCCCCCTCCCTAGAACATACCTGCTGAGTCATGTTCATTAGGCAACAAACAGATGAAAAAAACTGAAACCGGGAAGGGACTACCTAGACTGAAGTTGACCTCTGACCCTCATCTCTCCTCATAGCTGGTACCCCCGAGGCGGAGACCTCTCCCCAGGATGCACTGGGGCTGGGCAAACTGGGCGGCCCCGCTGAGAAGAACAGGAAACTGCAGAAGAAGTAGGTGTTTCCACATCCCGTCACCGCTTCTGTCAGTGACGCAACATACAGTGCATTCAGAAAGTATTTAGACCCCTTGACTTTTTCCACATTGTTACATTACAGCCTTATTCTAAAGTGGATTAAATAGTTTTCCCTCATCAATCTACACACATTACCCCATAATGACAAAGCAAAAACAGGTTTTTATAAATTTGTGCAAATGTATTACAAATAAAAAAACTGATATCACATTTATGTAAGTATTCAGACCCATTACTCAGAACTTTGTTGAAGCACCTTTGGCAGTGATTACAGCCTCAAGTCTTCTTGGGTAGGACGCTACAAGCTTGGCACATCTGTATTTGGGGAGTTTCTCCCATTCTTCTCTGCAGATCCTCTCAAGCTCTGTCAGGTTGAATGGGGAGCGTCGCTGCACAGCTATTTTCAGGTCTCTCCAGAGATGTTAGATCGGGTTCAAGCCCAGGCTCTGGCTGGGCCACTCAAGGACATTCAGAGACTTGTCCCAAAGCCACTCCTGCATTGTCTTGGCTGTGTGCTTAGGGTCGTTGTCCTGTTGTAAGGTGAACCCTGAGCACTCGGGAGCCGGTTTTCTTCAAGGATCTCTTTGTACTTTGCTCCATTCATCTTTCCCTCAATCCGGACTAGTCTCCCAGTACCTGCCCCTGAACAACATCCCCACAGCATGATGCTGCCACCACCGTGCTTCACCGTAGAGATGGTGCCAGGTTTCCTCCAGACGTGACGCATGGCATTCAGGCCAAAGAGTTTAATCTTGGTTTCATCAAACCAAAGAATCTTGTTTCTAATGGTCTGAGAGTCTTTAGGTTCCTTTTGGCAAACTCCAAGTGGGCTGTCATGTGCCTTTTACTGAGGAGTGGCTTCCATCTGGCCACTCTACCATAAAGGTCTGATTGGTGGAGTGCTGCAGAGATGGTTGTCCTTCTGGAAGGTTCTCCCATCTCCACAGAGGAAACTGGTGCTCTGTCAGAGTGACCACCTCCCTGACCAAGGCCCTTCTCCCCCGATTACTCAGTTTGGCCGGGCGGCCAGCTCTAGGAAGAGTCTTGGTGGTTCCAAACTTCTTCCATTTAAGAATGATGGAGGCCACTGTGTTCTTGGGGACCTTCAATGATGCAGACATTTTTTGGTACCCTTCCCCAGATCTGTGCCTCGACACAATCCTGTCTCGGAGCTCTACGGACAATTCTTTCGATCTCATGGCTTGGTTTTTGCTCTGACATGCACTATCAACTGTGGGACCTTTATATAGACAGGTGTGTGCCTTTCCAAATCATGTCCAATCAATTGAATTTACCACAGGTGGACTCCAATCAAGGATAATCAATGGAAACAAGATGCACCTGAGCTCAATTTCGAGTCTCATAGCAAAGGGTCTGAATACTCATGTAAATAAGGGATTTCTGTTTTCGCTTTGTCATTATGGAGTATTGTGTGTGTACATTGATTATGATTTTTTTTTTATTTCATCCATTTTAGAATATGGCTGTAACATAACAAAATGTGGAAAAAGTCAAGGGGTTTGAGTACTTTCCGAATGCACTGTAGATACATCAGTAGATAGTACTAGTTCTAGACTGGTTCTATGTAGTTAACAGTAGATATTACTAATGGTAGCTAGACAGGTTCTATCTAGTTAACAGTAGATAGTCTGAACGGCTGTGTCTATGAGTTGGCCACTCAGATGACTGTAATCAACAGATATGCTGTTGCTCTGAGCAGTGACCAGGGTTTTTAACGCTTCCATCCCATAGATATCAATCTACTCCATCAACCGTAGATCTTGTTGCATTAGAGGTCAATCTAGCTCAGAGACGTCTGGTTGATGGCTCCAGCCATACAGCTGTTTATGCTTGTGTGTTCTATACGGCCCTTCTAGATCTGACCAAAGCACTGTAACAGCCCTGTGTTGCTCTATGCTCACCCTGCCGTGTAGCGCTCTGCCACTTTCTCTCTCACACACAGCCACCGCTGTCCATCCCAGGGGACCTGGCCTCATGCCCCCGCCCCATGCTGTCCCTCCCAGGGGACCTGGCCTCATGCCCCCGCCCCATGCTGTCCCTCCCAGGGGACCTGGCCTCATGCCCCCGCCCCATGCTGTCCCTCCCAGGGGACCTGGCCTCATGCCCCCGCCCCATGCTGTCCCTCCCAGGGGACCTGGCCTCATGCCCCCGCCCCATGCTGTCCCTCCCAGGGGACCTGGCCTCATGCCCCCGCCCCATGCTGTCCCTCCCAGGGGACCTGGCCTCATGCCCCCGCCCCATGCTGTCCCTCCCAGGGACCTGGCCTCATGCCCCCGCCCCATGCTGTCCCTCCCAGGGGACCTGGCCTCATGCCCCCGCCCCATGCTGTCCCTCCCAGGGGACCTGGCCTCATGCCCCCGCCCCATGCTGTCCCTCCCAGGGGACCTGGCCTCATGCCCCCGCCCCATGCTGTCCCTCCCAGGGGACCTGGCCTCATGCCCCCGCCCCATGCTGTCCCTCCCAGGGGACCTGGCCTCATGCCCCCGCCCCATGCTGTCCCTCCCAGGGGACCTGGCCTCATGCCCCCGCCCCATGCTGTCCCTCCCAGGGACCTGGCCTCATGCCCCCGCCCCATGCTGTCCCTCCCAGGGGACCTGGCCTCATGCCCCCGCCCCATGCTGTCCCTCCCAGGGGACCTGGCCTCATGCCCCCGCCCCATGCTGTCCCTCCCAGGGGACCTGGCCTCATGCCCCCGCCCCATGCTGTCCCTCCCAGGGGACCTGGCCTCATGCCCCCGCCCCATGCTGTCCCTCCCAGGGGTCCTGGTCTCATGCCCCCGCCCCATGCTGTCCCTCCCAGGGGACCTGGCCTCATGCCCCCGCCCCATGCTGTCCCTCCCAGGGGTCCTGGCCTCATGCCCCCGCCCCATGCTGTCCCTCCCAGGGGACCTGGTCTCATGCCCCCGCCCCATGCTGTCCCTCCCAGGGGACCTGGTCTCATGCCCCCGCCCCATGCTGTCCCTCCCAGGGGACCTGGCCTCATGCCCCCGCCCCATGCTGTCCCTCCCAGGGGACCTGGCCTCATGCCCCCGCCCCATGCTGTCCCTCCCAGGGGACCTGGCCTCATGCCCTCGCCCCATGCTGTCCCTCCCAGGGGCCTGGTCTCATGCCCCCGCCCCATGCTGTCCCTCCCAGGGGACCTGGCCTCATGCCCTCGCCCGTCCCATCCACACAAACTCAATCTCCCATCATGCAAATCACTGCAACTCCTCAGCCACACTGCCAGGGTCTGATTTTTCTAAGGGCCAGTTTCCCGGATTCCTATTACAGTAATTAGTGCTTTTTAGTACAGGGGTAGGCTCTATCTGTGTCCGGGAAACCAGCCCTATGCGTTTGTACAGCTTCATGCTTCTAGTTCAGGTTGATATTATGTAGTGTCGGCCAGGCTTCCATTTCATTCATTTTGATGAACTAATGTCCCCCGTTTTTCTTTTGAAGTAATCAAGGGGTGACTTGTTCATAGCTGTAAAACTTTCAATTATGCATAAAGTAAGGTGGCTGAATATTTGCGTTTTGAGCGATCATTTAATGACGCTTTCGATAGATCTACGTTATTTGAATACAGTCAAAGCCTGATTATCATTGGCCGTCACCACCAGGAGCTCTCATTGGCCGTCACCACCAGGAGCTCTCATTGGCCTAGTTTGCTATTTTTAATTGGCTTCAGTTCACTTTTTATTTAGCTGATTTTCACCCTTTTATTTCATCCCCCTCTCATTCCATCTGTAGTCCAAAGACAGGGTGAGTGATCTCCTCCATGTTGCTTGTTGCTTTGCCCTCTTTGCCGCCAAACAGTTGGCTTCATGCTGCCCTCACCAGCTCTCCTAAGACCTGCTCTGATGTATTTTCCTCACTGCTATACCTACAGTACCATCTCAACTAACAGGAATGTGCCTAACCTGTCGTTTTAATAAAGCTTTCTCTGAGCCCCTTCTGGTGTTAACTTCATCCTTGTACTCTAGTTATCAGGGTTGGGGTCAATTCCATTTCAATTCCAGTCAATTCGGAATGTAAACCCAATTCCAAAATGTCCTAATTTGAAAAGCATGGTAGAGAATTGGAATTTCAGTGTACTTCCTGAATTCAATTTTTTATTTGTCACGTGCTTCGTAAACACGAGACTAACAGGTGTAGATTAACATAATTAACTGGAATTGACCGCGACCACTGAGACAACTGAGTCAGTCTTGCCAGGTTTAGTTCTGGTCAGGTTCTAGTGGTATCTTTCCACTGCTAACAGGTTATTACAATGCTGTTATTAGAGTGAAGAAGTGGATGGAACTATCCTGTGGACCAAAATATTACACACAAAGAATAGACAAACATACTATCTGAGAAGGTTTTTTCCCATGTATTCTTTTGCATGTATTCGGTCCCCTACTGACGGTTCTCTTATGGATGCATTCTAACTAACGCAAGTTTCCCCCTATTACTGAACCGTTGTGATAACTCCGTTTCCCATGATGCCCTTAGTCTGTTAGCCACAAAGATACCGGTTATGTAACAGTGGCTTGGCATAAAGGTGGCCGCCTTCTTGACTCAGGAACAGGAGTCTTCCACCAAATGTATTGATTTAAAGGTGACTGTTCTGGAAATGATCTGGGGTTGCTCTCTCTCTCTCTATCTCTCTCTCTATATCTCTCTCTCTCTCTATCTCTCTCTCTATATCTCTATATCTCTCTCTATATATATATATATATATATATATATATCTATATATATATATATATATATATATATATATATATATATATATATATATATATATATATATATCTCTCTATATATATATCTCTCTATCTCTATTTATCTTTCTCTGGGTCCGAACTGCCGCAGGGTTAAAATCCTCAGCTTTCTCTCTGTTTTACCTCGGCATGGTTACAACAATGTGTGTGTGAGGTACTGAGTTTTCATGGTGTGCAGGTTGAGGTGTGTGTATGGCGTAACGGGCTCGTGTGTGTCTCTCTCTCTCTAACCCTGTGTGTTGTTTTAGGCATGAGTTGCTGGAGGAGGCTCGCAGGCAGAGTCTACCCTTCGCCCAGTGGGACGGCCCTACTGTAGTGGTCTGGTTGGAGGTGAGACGCACACACACACACACACACACACACCACAAACTAATGTGTACACCCACACATTCACCCCAAAACTCTCGTGTACACCCACACACACATTCAAAACACAAAAATAACCCAATCCTGTCCTGTTTTTCTCCTGCCCTCCCCTCTCTGCCCTCCCCTTTCACCTCTGCTCTCACCTCTGCCCTCCCCTCTCTGCCCTCCCCTGCCACCTCTGTCCCCTCTCTGCCCTCCCCTGCCACCTCTGTCCCCTCTCTGCCCTCCCCTGCCACCTCTGTCCCCTCTCTGCCCTACCCTGCCACCTCTGTCCCCTCTCTGCCCTCCCCTCTCACCTCTGCCCTACCCTGCCACCTCTGTCCCCTCTCTGCGCTCCCCTTCCACCTCTGTCCCCTCTCTGCCCTACCCTGCCACCTCTGTCCCCTCTCTGCGCTCCCCTTCCACCTCTGTCCCCTCTCTGCCCTCCCCTTCCACCTCTGCCCTCCCGTCTCTGCCCTCCCCTGCCACCTCTGTCCCCTCTCTGCCCTCCCCTCTCTGCCCTCCCCTTCCACCTCTGTCCCCTCTCTGCCCTCCCCTCTCTGCCCTCCCCTCTCTGCCCTCCCCTGCCACCTCTGTCCCCTCTCTCTGCCCTCCCCTGCCACCTCTGTCCCCTCTCTCTGCCCTCCCCTGCCATCTCTGTCCCCTCTCTCTGCCCTCCCCTGCCACCTCTGTCCCCTCTCTGCCCTCCCCTCTCTGCCCTCCCCTGCCACCTCTGTCCCCTCTCTCTGCCCTCCCCTGCCACCTCTGTCCCCTCTCTGCCCTCCCCTGCCACCTCTGTCCCCTCTCTCTGCCCTCTCTCTGCCCTCCCCTGCCACCTCTGTCCCCTCTCTGCCCTCCCCTGCCACCTCTGTCCCCTCTCTGTCCCCTCTCTCTGCCCTCCCCTGCCACCTCTGTTCCCTCTGTAGCTGTGGGTGGGTATGCCAGCCTGGTATGTGGCGGCGTGTCGTGCCAATGTGAAGAGCGGTGCCATCATGTCTGCCCTGTCGGACACAGAGATCCAGAGGGAGATTGGCATCAGTAACCCCCTCCACCGCCTCAAACTGAGACTGGCCATCCAGGAGATCATGTCCCTCACCTCCCCCTCTGCACCCCCCACCTCCAGAACCGTAAGAGAGAGACACACACATGCACACACACGCTCACACACACACAAACGAGAACACACACATACACACGTGTACCCATACACAGTGACACATACACACACACACACACCAAAGATACTGGTAGCTCCAAAATTAAGACAGTCCAAAGAAAATAATGGAGTCCAGCTCAGCCGTGGATCCTGGAGGACCTGTCCTCTTCTTCCGTTCCTCACCACCTGATTGGAGCATGCTACTGTCACTCCTCTAACCAGCTAATAGCGTTTCTCACTGTAACCTGTCCACCAATCGGAGTTCACGGAGCATCACTCACAAGGACTGCCCTGATTGGGGCCTCTCTCTCTGTCTCTCTCTCTGTCTCTCTCTCTGTCTCTCTCTCTCTCTGTCTCTCTCTCTGTCTCTCTCTCTGTCTCTCTCTCTGTCTCTGTGTGTGTGAATCATTTGGTGTGATTAATAACAATACTGTCTGGTCTTCTTATTTCCCTTACCTTCCTCCCTCGTGTTCTTAAACAAAACAAATCCTCACTTCCTCTCCCTCCTCCATCTCCTTTCCCTCTCCTCTCCCTCCTCCCTGTCCTCTCACACGCTTGCATCACTGGTGATTCTTGGGATTGTCACATGATTAGTCCACGGGGAACGTGTGGGTCACGCACGAAGAGTTGGAGTGCCTTGCAGCCATGCCCCCCACGGTTAGTCTGGCCAAGCCATTGGGCAGTCACTGGCGACTGGTAGTGATCTGGTTGGTAGTTGGGTGTTACTCCCTGTGTGTGTGCTTTTCTCACGGCCCTGTTTGTCCAAGTCTGTGTCTTGGTTTGGGCTTTTGGTGTCAGTAGGTGTGTTTTTGTGTGTGTGTGTCTGTCAGTTTGGTTGAAGGCTAAGTTCAGCATAGACTTAGCTTTTGAACTAAAATGACTGGTTAACATTAGATTTGTGTTATCTTTATGTTCCTGGCCTAATTGCTACACAGTATGTCAAGTTATAAAACTGTTTCATTTAAACACTTTTGCTCAATGCTATATTTACAGTCCTGTTTCAACCTGGGATTTACTAATACATGAAGTGGTACAATGGATATTTTAACAGGGCAAATACCGGTATTAGATATTGAAATGAGTTCTAGGTCAATCTCAGGTTCATAGAGAACAGGAAGCTAATGTAGCCTAAAGCATGAGCTGTGTTTGTTGCATGTCCAGTTTCTAGTTGAGTTGTCTTAACATTAACACTTGTTGAGTAGCATGTTCATGTTGAGCTGCCTAACCCAGCACTGCCACGGTCACTAACTCTAACCCGCTTCTCTTCTCTCACCATGCTAACCATGCTAACAACAGGAAGATGCCGAGGGCAGCTGGGCCCAGGTTTGTCTCTCCTCTCGCTGGCTGTGGTAGATGACGAGGACATTTCACCTTATTTCAGTTGGACAGTTTAGCTCTTCAGTTGGACAGATGGTTGTTTCAATTGGACAGTTTAGCTCTTCAGTTGGACAGATGGTTGTTTCAGTTGGACAGTTTAGCTCTTCAGTTGGACAGATGGTTGTTTCAGCTCTTCAGTTGGACAGTTTAGCTCTTCAGTTGGACAGTTTAGCTCTTCAGTTGGACAGATGGTTGTTTCAGTTCGACAGTTTAGCTCTTCAGTTGGACAGTTTAGCTCTTCAGTTGGACAATTGGTTGTTTCAGTTGGACAGTTTAGCTCTTCAGTTGGACAGTTTAGCTCTTCAGTTGGACAGTTTAGCTCTTCAGTTGGACAGGTGGTTGTTTCAGTTGGACAGTTTAGCTCTTCAGTTGGACAGTTTAGCTCTTCAGTTGGACAGTTTAGCTCTTCAGTTGGACAGTTTAGCTCTTCAGTTGGACAGTTTAGCTCATCTGTTGGACAGATGGTTGTTTCAGTTGGACAGTTTAGCTCATCTGTTGGACAGATGGTTGTTTCAGTTGGACAGTTTAGCTCTTCAGTTGGACAGTTTAGCTCTTCGGTTGGACAGTTTAGCTCTTCAGTTGGACAGTTTAGCCCTTCAGTTGGACCGTTTAGCTCTTCAGTTGGACCGTTTAGCCCTTCAGTTGGACCGTTTAGCCCTTCAGTTGGACCGTTTAGCCCTTCAGTTGGACAGTTTAGCTCTTCAGTTGGACAGTTTAGCTCTTCAGTTGGACAGTTTAGCTCTTCAGTTGGACAGTTTAGCTCTTCAGTTGGACAGTTTAGCTCTTCAGTTGGACAGATGGTTGTTTCAGTTGGACAGTTTAGCTCTTCAGTTGGACAGTTTAGCTCTTCAGTTGGACAGTTTAGCTCTTCAGTTGGACAGTTTAGCTCTTCAGTTGGACAGTTTAGCTCTTCAGTTGGACAGATGGTTGTTTCAGTTGGACAGATGGTTGTTTCAGTTGGACAGTTTAGCTCTTCAGTTGGACAGTTTAGCTCTTCAGTTGGACAGTTTAGCTCTTCGGTTGGACAGTTTAGCTCTTCAGTTGGACAGTTTAGCTCTTCAGTTGGACAGATGGTTGTTTCAGTTGGACAGTTTAGCTCTTCAGTTGGACAGTTTAGCTCATCTGTTGGACAGATGGTTGTTTCAGTTGGACAGTTTAGCTCTTCAGTTGGACAGTTTAGCTCTTCAGTTGGACAGTTTAGCTCTTCAGTTGGACAGTTTAGCTCTTCAGTTAGACAGTTTAGCTCTTCAGTTGGACAGTTTAGCTCATCTGTTGGACAGATGGTTGTTTCAGTTGGACAGTTTAGCTCTTCAGTTGGACAGTTTAGCTCTTCAGTTGGACAGTTTAGCTCTTCAGTTAGACAGTTTAGCTCTTCAGTTGGACAGTTTAGCTCATCTGTTGGACAGATGGTTGTTTCAGTTGGACAGTTTAGCTCTTCAGTTGGACAGTTTAGCTCTTCAGTTGGACAGTTTAGCTCTTCAGTTGGACAGTTTAGCCCTTCAGTTGGACAATTGGTTGTTTCAGTTGGACAGTTTAGCTCTTCAGTTGGACAGTTTAGCTCTTCAGTTGGACAGTTTAGCTCTTCAGTTAGACAGTTTAGCTCTTCAGTTGGACAGTTTAGCT
The DNA here is from genome assembly GCF_964263955.1 of Coregonus lavaretus. Classification (NCBI taxonomy): domain Eukaryota; kingdom Metazoa; phylum Chordata; class Actinopteri; order Salmoniformes; family Salmonidae; genus Coregonus; species Coregonus lavaretus. Next base: position 328,529 of record NW_028162032.1, read on the forward strand.
CTTCAGTTGGACAGTTTAGCTCATCTGTTGGACAGTTTAGTGGTTATACACTTAGTGATAAGGCTTCCCATCAAACTCTTGTAGTGACAGACATTAACTCAGATGTCCTGTTTAGAAGCCACAGTCAGGACCGGATACAATTTATTAGAAGCCTCTGCTGTTTAGAAGTTGTCCCACCTATCAGAACACAAATCAGTCTAGTTGTCTGACCTCCCACCTATCAGAACACAAATCAGTCTAGTTCTCTGACCTCCCACCTATCAGAACACAAATCAGTCTAGTTCTCTGACCTCCCACCTATCAGAACACAAATCAGTCTAGTTCTCTGACCTCCCACCTATCAGAACACAAATCAGTCTAGTTCTCTGACCTCCCACCTATCAGAACACAAATCAGTCTAGTTCTCTGACCTCCCACCTATCAGAACACAAATCAGTCTAGTTCTCTGACCTCCCACCTATCAGAACACAAATCAGTCTAGTTCTCTGACCTCCCACCTATCAGAACACAAATCAGTATAGTTCTCTGACCTCCCACCTATCAGAACACAAATCAGTCTAGTTCTCTGACCTCCCACCTATCAGAACACAAATCAGTCTAGTTCTCTGACCTCCCACCTATCAGAACACAAATCAGTCTAGTTCTCTGACCTCCCACCTATCAGAACATGGATCAGTCTAGTTCTCTGACCTCCCACCTATCAGAACATGGATCAGTCTAGTTCTCTGACCTCCCTCCTATCAGAACATGGATCAGTCTAGTTCTCTGACCTCCCTCCTATCAGAACATAGATCAGTCTAGTTGTCTGACCTCCCACCTATCAGAACATGGATCAGTCTAGTTGTCTGACCTCCCACCTATCAGAACATAGATCAGTCTAGTTGTCTGACCTCCCACCTATCAGAACATAGATCAGTCTAGTTGTCTGACCTCCCACCTATCAGAACATGGATCAGTCTAGTTGTCTCACTGGCCCTAGTTCTGATCTGTAGTCGTAGCTGCTCTTAAACCTGCTGTAACTTACACACAATAGATTTTAATAGGGTGGTTTCCATCACTTTCACACCTAGCCTTTTTGTTGTTGTTGCAATGTCCTGGTAGCCTTTCATAGCTATGGTAGCCATGACCCACTAACTCTTTACACTCCTCCTATAGACTCCCAAACACAGTCTGACCTAGCCCCTGTCCCTCCCTCCCTCCACAGACGCTGGCGTACGGAGACATGAACCATGAGTGGATTGGTAATGAGTGGCTGCCCAGCCTGGGTCTGCCCCAGTACCGCTCCTACTTCATGGAGTCCCTGGTGGACGCCCGCATGCTGGACCACCTCACCAAGAAGGACATGAGGGGACAGCTCAAAATGGTGGACAGTTTCCACAGGTAAAAATACAAAATGGTGGATAGCTTCCACAGTTATTAGGGATGTAGCTCAGTTGATAGAGCATGGCATTTGCAACGCCAGGGTTGTGGGTTTGATTTCCACGGGGGCCAGTATGAAAAAATAAAATAATGTATTCACTAACTGTAAGTCGCTCTGGATAAGAGCGTCTGCTAAATGACGTAAATGTAATGTAAATGTTATTAGGAGCCGAAATGGTTTACAGTTTCCATAGGCAAGGGACGAAATAAATGGTGGACAGTTCCCACTATTAAGGGCCAAAATGGTGCCATGGACGACTAGGGACGTTCATTATTGTTTCTCTTTATGTTTAACCGGTCAGTGTGTCTGTGTAACAACAGGAACAGTTTCCAGTGTGGGGTGATGTGTCTGAGGAGACTGAACTACGACAGGAAGGAGCTGGAGAGGAGGCGTGACGAGACCCAGCTGGAGCTGCAAGGTAACAGCTGGGATAACGGTGAGAGAAAATGACAGTCAACGGAAGGGAGAAATGACCCCACTGTTCAGATTCACTCATCATTTAAGTTAGCTCCGCAACGCTAAGCTGATAACGCTATGGGAGAATCTGAAGTGTGGGTATTTATCCTTCTATTGCATCCATATACACATTTAGAAATGATGGGGTTTGTTTCTACAGAGGATTTCTTTGGACTTTTCCTCCGGTGGTATTTCCTGATCATATCAATGTTTTTCTAACACAGAGGAATAATTCCCACTGGAGGGTGGGGCATTCAAACAAAATGTCAACTTCATTTCATGTCAGTCCTGCTCTATTTCTTTATTTCACAGGGGAATTCTTTTGACTGTCCCTTGGATGCGTTTCCTGATCATTCCCCTAATGTTTCTGTACCATTACATTACATACATTTACATTTACGTCATTTAGCAGACGCTCTTATCCAGAGCGACTTACAAATTGGGGTTACCATTTACCATTTACCATTTGTGTACCTTAAGCAGACGTGCTGGTGTGGAGCAACGAGCGGGTGATCAGCTGGGTGCAGGCCATGGGGCTGAAGGAGTACAGTAACAACCTGCTGGAGAGCGGCGTGCATGGCGCCCTGCTGGCCCTGGATGAAACCTTCGACCACAACGCCCTGGCCCTGTTGCTACAGATCCCCACCCAGAACACACAGGTAGGTACACCACAACGCACAGATCCCCACCCAGAACACACAGGTAGGTACACCACAACGCACAGATCCCCACCCAGAACACACAGGTAGGTACACCACAACGCACAGATCCCCACCCAGAACACACAGGTAGGTACACCACAACGCACAGATCCCCACCCAGAACACACAGGTAGGTACACCACAACGCACAGATCCCCACCCAGAACACACAGGTAGGTACACCACAACGCACAGATCCCCACCCAGAACACACAGGTAGGTACACCACAACGCACAGAACCCCACCCAGAACACACAGGTAGGTACACCACAACGCACAGATCCCCACCCAGAACACACAGGTAGGTACACCACAACGCACAGATCCCCACCCAGAACACACAGGTAGGTACACCACAACGCACAGATCCCCACCCAGAACACACAGGTAGGTACACCACAACGCACAGATCCCCACCCAGAACACACAGGTAGGTACACCACAACGCACAGAGCCCCACCCAGAACACACAGGTAGGTACACCACAACGCACAGATCCCCACCCAGAACACACAGGTAAGTACACCACAACGCACAGATCCCCACCCAGAACACACAGGTAAGTACACCACAACGCACAGATCCCCACCCAGAACACACAGGTAGGTACACCACAACGCACAGATCCCCACCCAGAACACACAGGTAGGTACACCACAACGCACAGATCCCCACCCAGAACACACAGGTAGGTACACCACAACGCACAGAACCCCACCCAGAACACACAGGTAGGTACACCACAACGCACAGATCCCCACCCAGAACACACAGGTAGGTACACCACAACGCACAGATCCCCACCCAGAACACACAGGTAGGTACACCACAACGCACAGATCCCCACCCAGAACACACAGGTAGGTACACCACAACGCACAGATCCCCACCCAGAACACACAGAATGTAGAGACACACACACTACCAGCATTGGTGGGTGGCTGTGAACCTCCCTGGCAGTCAAACAGCTCCCAGCTGAGACCTCAGCTCCACACGCACTCCTTCATCTACTCTCTCTTTCTCTGTGTCTTTCCCTCCTTCCTCCCTTGTAGGCCAGAGCAGCTCTGGAGAGAGAGTACAACAGTCTGCTGGCCATCGGCACAGAGAGAAGACTGGATGAGGTGAGACACTTACATATGATTCACCACACACACACACTCTCTTTCTAAAGCTCACACACACACACTCTCTTTCTAAAGCTCACACACACACACTCTTTCTAAAGCTCACACACACACTCTCTCTTTCTAAAGCTCACACACACACACTCTCTCTTTCTAAAGCACACACACTCTCTTTCCAAAGCGCTCCTCCATGTATATCCACATCCTTATTTCCTTCCTGCTTCCTCCTCTCTGAATCTCTTCCAGGATGATGATAAGAACTTCCGGCGCACCCCCTCCTGGAGGAAGAAGTTCCGGCCCAAAGACGCGCGGGGGATGTCCCCGGGCTCAGCCGACACCCTGCCTGCCAACTTCAGACTGACCAATAGCAACGCAGCGTCCCCGTCCATGCAGCCAAAGAGGAGCCCCATGGACGGTACGACAGGGGTTGGGTCCACTGTGTCTAACTGTGTGTTAGGCATGGCACTGCTGTGGCTTTATCTCCATGAGACCTTACACAATATGCTTTCAACAATGGTTTAGTGTTTTCCCAGCTCTAGTGTGTGTGTTGTGCTGGAGATTGTGAGTGACTAACTAACAGCATGTTTCTGCATGTGGTTTTGCTGTGGGGATGCAGGGGGTCAGTCAGCAATACAGAGGCTGGACACTGCCACAGTCAGGACCTACTCCTGCTAACACCACACACGGTAAGTTTCACAATGCATCTAATCTTCTGTTAAAGCAGCTTGTTGTGCCTCGGCTTTTTTGGGCGATAATAACGCATGTCTACGCTTCTCCTCCTCCTCTATTCTGTCCTCTTCATCTGCTGCTTCTCTGCAAATCTCCCTCCCTTCCCGTCCCTTCCCCTCCCTTCCCCCCCCCCCCTCCCTTCCCTCCCCCCCCCTCCCTTCCCTTCCCCCCCTCCCTTCCCTCCCCCCCCCCCCCTCCCCCCCCTCCCTTCCCTCCCCCCCCCCCCCCTCCCCCCCCCCCTTCCCTCCCTTCCCCTCCCCCCCCTCCCCTCCCTTCCCCTCCCTCCCCCCCCTCCACCCCTCCCTTCCCTTCCCCCCCTCCCTCTATTCCCTCTCTCCTCTCTCTCCTCCCTGTCTCTTAGTTTATCCTCATTATTTGTATAGGTGACTGCTGGTTGGAGGATGAGGGGTGTGAGTTCCCCTCCACCAGGAGCAGCTGCTGACCCTGCGACGACACTTCAACAGAGTTTTATTGTTATCATAGATATAAAAGAACTAGCAACCACATCACCAATCTCTATTTATGTAAGCAAGCTGGTGGGACATTTCAATGATTTTAGATTTGTTATGTATCTCTCTCTCTCTTCCCCCCTCTCTCCCACCTAAATCGAAATATCCCTCTTTTCTAAAACTTTTCCTACTGTGCCCTTATCAAGGTTAACTCTCAGATGTAACTGAATGTTTTTCGACGGTCTGGAGTGTGTATATTTATATCGACAGACATTATCTAATCTTTTTTATATATATTCCTGATCTTGTATTGACAAGATGTACGTTTTGTATTTCTTTCTCTCCTCAGCTTTTGTTTTTAATCATTGAACTGATGCTCAAGTGACTTTAATATGTGACATTTTAACTGAATTGTATCCCTTTCCCTTCTGCCCCAGTCTCTTGTTGTCTTCAAGCATATCAATGGTGATTATTTGTAAATGCAGCTCTTATAGGACAATGAGGATATGTGAATATCAGAAATATTGCTGGAGTTCTGACTGACTTTGTTTCACAAACTGCTGTGGTCGCTAAGCACCGGGCGGACCGTAACCACAACAAGGCCCTTGGTAACCGTGGCGACATGTGAAACAACTCTTTTTTTGTTCTTTCTGGTGAAACCAAACCTGAAATACTAAAACAAAAGCCATAAACAGTAGTGAAGACCAGGGCTACTTTCAGATGCATCGCTTGGTAAGAGACCGTTCTGCTGTGTAGGATCTCCAATTATCGGGTCAACCTCGCATGCTGAAGCTTTCCATTCCTCTTTCACTCCTTCCCATCATCCCTCTCCTTTCCCTGCCTTCTCCTGGAGCATGCAACGGAAGCCCAGACGCGCGTGAAGATGAACTCGCGTGTACCTGAGCCTTAAAGCGTGGCAGCTCTACTATCGACGGACCAACTCCACTGTGGCCTAAACTGATCCCCGCGACTAGCTACTCACCCAAGGCGGAGCGATCCCACCCACAAACCTTTTAACAAACACTTTGTACTACGGAGACTTCTAATCAAGCCTTATGGTTTTTTCTTTTCTCCTTTCTCTGTCTTTCTTATTTATTCTTCATCCCTGTCGTGTTTGTTGCTCTCGGTTTGATTTTTCGAAGTTGCCACTTGAGTGGCAAAAGCTGTTTTTTATCTTGAGTGTTTCAACACAGGTTCCTGTGTCAATACTTTTTCAAGGCAAATGATGTCACGGAACCGAAGACTTGTCCTTTCCACCCTACATGTACACTACATTAGTTATGTTATTCCCTTTGTAATTTAGTCATTTATAATGCACAATGCAAATCCTGTTACTGTCCTGTTTTTTTTTTAATCTCCTGTTCTCCCCATTTATATTTTCCTGATCTGGTAACAAAATGATGTACAGTCTGAGTACTTATGAACTATTTTATCACAGTATTATTTATTGCTTACTTTCAATAAAATACTGAAACTTATTTTCCACTGCCAATAAAAAGACTTAAGTCTTTGTGTTAAATGCATCGCTTGCCTTTGCAGTCATCTTAAAACCATGTGGTGTTGAGACTAGAAACCCCTTCCAATGACTCGGTTGGGGCTTGTATAGTTGTACACCACTGTATGCCCTGATAGGGGGAATGTAAACTTTCATTACATACAAAGAGGAAGAAAATACAGAAACATGGTCCTTTTGTGGCTCACAGGGTTGCAAAATTCCGGTAACTTTCCATGTTTTCCAGAAATCCTGGTTGGAGGATTCCGGATTTCCTGCTTATTCCCACCTGATTCTGGGAATCCTGCAACTGGGATTTCTGGGAATTTGGGGAAAGTTACTGGAGTTTTGCAACCCTGGTGGCGCAGTTGGTGCTTGCAATGCTTTGGATTCAGCTTTGTAAACTTTTTATTTGGAAATTATATTTGTCAAGGGTTGCAAGGAAACGAACCCACAATATTTGATTTTGCAGCCCGATTCTCAAAGCCCTCGTGAATTTCACAATGATGGAAACTCCCTCATCATGAAAGTAATGAGTGACACAAGATGATCATTTATAACTGCAATGAGCTGTCCTCAAGATCTCTTTCCACCCATTTTTCTGTGGTTAAAAAGGTCCATCTAGTGGCAAATATGTGGTCATACAAAATGTATACAAATACAGCAAAAATAGTCATTTCACTTCACCCCCATAGTTTCAAATGAATTGCTCTATTAAACAACTGCATTGTTTTATGGTGTAAAATTTAAATATTGTTCCTCTTCGGTTACTTGGACCAGTTTGACACCTATAATTATTGTTTGGGCTAAACCTTCCTACTGTACAATTCCTGACGCCTTCAATTCTGTTCCAAACCAAGCCGAAAGAATGTGGTGCTTCACTTGTAAAAGACAAAATGACATGTGATTTCACAAATAACTAGCATGTACTCGTGTGACTGGTGACGGTTCCATTTTATTTTATTTTTTTATCACATGTAATTTGATTTTCAAGATACAGAGAATTATGTATATTAACACTTAATTAACATGGAATAGCTATCGTACCATTTTAAAATGTGTCCAGTGTCCCCGATTCTCTGTTGCAATATGTATATAAGAGATCAACTGTGTAATAAAAGAAATACAGTTATCATTGTCCTATCTAAATGGTTAGTAAAGCAAACAAGAATTGTCTGTTTAAAAATCCCTATACAAGTATTGTTTTAAACAAAGCCTACTTTATATCACATCAAACACCAACCCTGAATTCATTCATAGTGAAATCTGATGTGCATTAGGATGTTTTGGCCATTTTATATACAGTACCAGTCAAAAGTTTGGACACACCTACTCATTCAATGGTTTTTCTTTATTTTTACTTTTTTCTACATTGTAGAATAATAGTGAAGACATCAAACTAGGAAATAACACATGGAATCATGTAGTTACCAAAAAAGTTTTTATTTTTATTTTATATTTGAGATTCTTCAAAGTAGCCACCGTTTGTCTTGATGACAGCTTTGCACACTCTTGGCATCCTCTCAACCAGCTTCATGAGGAATGCTTTTCCAACAACCTTGAAGGAGTTCCCACATATGCTGAGCACTTGTTGGCTGCTTTTCCTTCACTTTGCAGTCCAACTCATCCCAAACCATCTCAATTGGGTTGAGGTCAGGCTTCCGCATTGTCTCCGTGCTGCTGTGCTGTTTGTTGCTACTTGGCTACCTGCCAAACTATTCACGTTTTACTTTTAATAAACGTTTAATCAATCTCTGTGTTCAACAAATTTACCAACTTTTTAGTTTTGTCCTCACTCATCTTTTTTCGTTAAACTTTTTCACCCCGGACGTTTTATCCCGAGACAGAAGAGTCATTTTCCTGTGCGTTTTTGCTGCCAACTTTACTTTATTTTCCTTTTTTCCATCGCAACTTTTTTCCCTTATTCAACTTTTTCACTCCGGACGCTTTATCTGGACATGGTTCGTCAACATCTTCAACAGCCGAAGCTAAGTAGTAACATTAACATGATGTCTTCTAATTGCAGTCGCTGTACTCATAATATACAGGAGAACGATCGCCTTACGGCGAGAATAGCTGTGCTACAAGCCCAGCTTCAGACGCAATCGTTAGGCAAGGGTAATATCAGTGTAGGAAAGGAAGAAACAGCGTCTGTGCCACCAGTAAGTACAGATAGTAACGTTAGTATAAATCCCCCCGCACAGTCCCCGCAGCCGGACAACTTTCTCATGGCTTCTGGAGGGAAATACTGTTGGAATGCTCAACCGGTGTCGCTCATTCAGCCGACAGAAACTTTCAACCGGTTTTCCCCATTATGTAGCGAGTCGGAGTCTGAGTCTGAGTCTTCTCTTGTCTCTACTCCTCCCGTTACGGGGTCTGAGACGCCGAAGGCTCCCACCATTAGCTCTGACAAATTGAAAACCCTAGTCATTGGCGACTCCATTACCCGCAGTATTAGACTTAAAACGAATCACCCAGCGATCATACACTGTTTACCAGGGGGCAGGGCTACCGACGTTAAGGCTAATCTAAAGATGGTGCTGGCTAAAGCTAAAACTGGCGAGTGTAGAGAGTATAGAGATATTGTTATCCACGTCGGCACCAACGATGTTAGGATGAAACAGTCAGAGGTCACCAAGTGCAACATAGCTTCAGCGTGTAAATCAGCTAGAAAGATGTCGGCATCGAGTAATTGTCTCTGGCCCCCTCCCAGTTAGGGGAAGTGACGAGCTCTACAGCAGAGTCTCAGCACTCAATCGCTGGTTGAAAACTGTTTTCTGCCCCTCCCAAAAGATAGAATTTGTGGATAATTGGCCCTCTTTCTGGGACTCACCCACAAACAGGATCAAGCCTGACCTGCTGAGGAGTGACGGACTCCATCCTAGCTGGAGGGGTGCTCTCCTCTTATCTACCAACATAGATAGGGCTCTAACTCCTCTAGCCCCACAGTGAAATAGGGTGCAGGCCAGGCAGCAGGCTGTTAGCCAACCTGCCAGCTTAGTGGAGTCTGCCAATAGCACAGTCAGTGTAGTCAGCTCAGCCATACCCATTGAGACTGTGTCTGTGCCTCGACCTAGGTTGGGCAAAACTAAACATGGCGGTGTTCACCCTAGCAATCTTATTAGGATAAAGACCTCCTCCATTCCTGCCATTATTGAAAGAGATCGTGATACCTCACATCTCAAAATAGGGTTACTTAATGTTAGATCCCTCACTTCAAAGGCAGTCATAGTCAATGAACTAATCACTGATCATAATCTTGATGTGATTGGCCTGACTGAAACATGGCTTAAGCCTGATGAATTTGCTGTGTTAAATGAGGCCTCACCTCCTGGTTACACTAGTGACCATATTCCCCGTGCATCCCGCAAAGGCGGAGGTGTTGCTAACATTTACGATAGCAAATTTCAATTTACAAAAAAAAAAATGGCGTTTTCGTCTTTTGAGCTTCTAGTCATGAAATCTATGCAGCCTACTCAATCACTTTTTATAGCTACTGTTTACAGGCCTCCTGGGCCATATACAGCGTTCCTCTCTGAGTTTCCTGAATTCCTATCAGACCTTGTAGTCATAGCAGATCATATTCTAATTTTTGGTGATTTTAATATTCACATGGAGAAGTCCACAGACCCACTCCAAAAGTCTTTCGGAGCCATCATCGACTCAGTGGGTTTTGTCCAACATGTCTCTGGACCTACTCACTGCCACAGTCATACTCTGGACCTAGTTTTGTCCCATGGAATAAATGTTGTAGATCTTAATGTTTTTCCACAAAATCCTGGACTATCGGACCACCATTTTATTACGTTTGCAATCGCAACAAATAATCTGCTCAGACCCCAACCAAGGAGCATCAAAAGTCGTGCTATAAATTCTCAGACAACACAAAAATTCCTTGATGCCCTTCCAGACTCCTTCTGCCTACCCAAGGACGTCAGAGGACAAAGATCAGTTAACCACTTAACTGAGGAACTCAATTTAACCTTGCGCAATACCCTAGATGCAGTTGCACCCCTAAAAACGAAAAACATTTGTCATAAGAAACTAGCTCCCTGGTATACAGAAAATACCCGAGCTTTGAAGCAAGCTTCCAGGAAATTGGAACGGAAATGGCGCCACACCAAACTGGAAGTCTTCCGACTAGCTTGGAAAGACAGTACCGTGCAGTACCGAAGAGCCCTCACTGCTGCTCGATCATCCTACTTTTCCAACTTTAATCGAGGAAAATAAGAACAATCCAAAATTTCTTTTTGATACTGTTGCAAAGCTAACCAAAAAGTAGCATTCCCCAAGAGAGGATGGCTTTCACTTCAGCAGTAATAAATTCATGAACTTCTTTGAGGAAAAGATCATGACCATTAGAAAGCAAATTACGGACTCCTCTTTGAATCTGCGTATTCCTCCAGGGCTTAGCTGTCCTGGATCTGCACAGCTCTGCGAGGGCCTGGGATCGGGAGAGACACTTAAGTGTTTTAGTACTATATCTCTTGAAACAATGATGAAAATAATCATGGCCTCTAAACCTTCAAGCTGCATACTGGATCCTATTCCTACTAAACTGCTGAAGGAGCTGCTTCCTGTGCTTGGCCCTCCTATGTTGAACATAATAAACAGCTCTCTATCCACCGGATGTGTACCAAACTCACTAAAAGTGGCAGTGATAAAGCCTCTCTTGAAAAAGCCAAACCTTCACCCGGAAAATATAAAAAACTATCGGCCTATATCGAATCTTCCATTCCTCTCAAAAATTTTAGAAAAAGCTGTTGCGCAGCAACTCACTGCCTTTCTGAAGACAAACAATGTATACGAAATGCTTCAGTCTGGTTTTAGACCCCATCATAGCACTGAGACTGCACTTGTGAAGGTGGTAAATGACCTTTTAATGGCATCAGACCGAGGCTCTGCATCTGTCCTCGTGCTACTAGACCTTAGTGCTGCCTTTGACACCATCGATCACCACATTCTTTTGGAGAGACTGGAAACCCAAATTGGTCTACACGGACAAGTTCTGGCCTGGTTTAGATCTTACCTGTCGGAAAGATATCAGTTTGTCTCTGTGAATGGTCTGTCCTCTGACAAATCAACTGTACATTTCGGTGTTCCTCAAGGTTCCGTTTTAGGACCACTATTGTTTTCACTATATATTTTACCTCTTGGGGATGTTATTCGAAAACATAATGTTAACTTTCACTGCTATGCGGATGACACACAGCTGTACATTTCAATGAAACATGGTGAAGCCCCAAAATTGCCCTCGCTAGAAGCCTGTGTTTCAGACATAAGGAAGTGGATGGCTGAAAACTTTCTACTTTTAAACTCGGACAAAACAGAGATGCTTGTTCTAGGTCCCAAGAAACAAAGAGATCTTCTGTTAAATCTGACAATTCATCTTGATGGTTGTAAAGTCGTCTCAAATAAAACTGTGAAGGACCTCGGCGTTACTCTTGACCCTGATCTCTCTTTTGACGAACATATCAAGACTGTTTCAAGGACAGCTTTTTTCCATCTACGTAACATTGCAAAAATCAGAAATTTTCTGTCCAAAAATGATGCAGAAAAATTAATCCATGCATTTGTTACTTCTAGGTTAGACTACTGCAATGCTCTACTTTCCGGCTACCCGGATAAAGCACTAAATAAACTTCAGTTAGTGCTAAATACGGCTGCTAGAATCCTGACTAGAACCAAGAAATTTGATCATATTACTCCAGTGCTAGCTTCCCTACACTGGCTTCCTGTTAAGGCAAGGGCTGATTTCAAGGTTTTACTGTTAACCTATAAAGCGTTACATGGGCTTGCTCCTACCTATCTTTCCGAGTTGGTCCTGCCGTACATACCAATACGTACGCTACGGTCACAAGACGCAGGCCTCCTAATTGTCCCTAGAATTTCTAAGCAAACAGCGGGAGGCAGGGCTTTCTCCTATAGATCTCCATTTTTATGGAACAGTCTGCCTACCCATGTGAGAGACGCAGACTCGGTCTCAACCTTTAAGTCTTTACTGAAGACTTATCTCTTCAGTAGGTCATATGATTGAGTGTAGTCTGGCCCAGGAGTGTGAAGGTGAACGGAAAGGCTCTGGAGCAACGAACAGCCCTTGCTGTCTCTGCCAGGCCGGTTCCCCTCTCTCCACTGGGGTTCTCTGCCTCTAACCCTGTTACAGGGGCTGAGTCACTGGCTTGCTGGTGCTCTTTCATGCCGTCCCTAGGAGGGGTGCGTCACTTGAGTGGGTTGAGTTACTGACGTGATCTTCCTGTCTGGGTTGGCGCCCCCCCTTGGTTTGTGCTGTGGTGGAGACCTCTGTGGGCTATACTCGGCCTTGTCTCAGGATTGTAAGTTGGTGGTTGAGGATATCCCTCTAGTGGTGCGGGGGCTGTGCTTTGGCAGAGTGGGTGGGGTTATATCCTTCCTGTTTGGCCCTGTCCGGGGGTTTCTTCGGATGGGGCCACAGTGTCTCCGGACCGCTCCTGTCTCAGCCTCCAGTATTTATGCTGCAGTAGTTTATGTGTCGGGGGGCTGGGGTTAGTTGGTTATACCTGGAGTACTTCTCCTGTCTTATCCAGTGTCCTGTGTGAATTTAAGTATGCTCTCTCTAATTCTCTCGTTCTCTCTTTCTCTCTGAGAACCTGAGCCCTAGGACCATACGTCAGGACTACCGGGCATGATGACACCTTGCTGTCCCCAGTCCGCCTGGCCTTGCTGCTATTCCAGTTTCAACTGTTCTGCCTGCGGTTACGAAACCCCTACCTGTCCCAGACCTGCTGTTTTCAACTCTTAATGATCGGCTATGAAAAGCCAACTGAGAGACCTGAGCCCTAGGACCATACGTCGGGACTACCGGCCGTGGTGACTCCTTGCTGTCCCCAGTCCGCCTGGCCTTGCTGCTATTCCAGTTTCAACTGTTCTGCCTGCGGTTATGGAACCCCTACCTGTCCCAGACCTGCTGTTTTCAACTCTTAATGATCGGCTATGAAAAGCCAACTGAGATTTATTCCTGATTATTATTTGACCATGCTTGTCACTTATGAACATTTTTGAACATCTTGGCATGGTTCTGTTATAATCTCCACCCGGCACAGCCAGAAGAGGACTGGCCACCCCTCATAGCCTGGTTCCTCTCTAGGTTTCTTCCTAGGTTTTGGCCTTTCTAGGGAGTTTTTCCTAGCCACCGTGCTTCTACACCTGCATTACTAGCTGTTTGGGGTTTTAGGCTGGGTTTCTGTACAGCACTTCGAGATATTAGCTGATGTAAGAAGGGCTATATAAAATAAAATTGATTGATTGTGGAGGCCAGGTCATCTGATGCAGCACTCCATCACTCTCATTGGTCAAATAGCCCTTACACAGCCTGGAGGTGTGTTTTGGGTCATTGTCCTTTTGAAAAACAAATGATAGTCCCACTAAGTGCAAACCAGATGGGATGGCGTATCGCTGCAGAATGCTGTGGTAGCCATGCTGGTTAAGTGTGCCTTGAATTCTAAATAAATCACAGACAGCGTCACTAGCAAAGCACCATCAAACCACCTCCTCCATGCTTCACGGTGGGAACCACACATGCAGAGATAATCCGTTCACCTACTCTGCGTCTCCAAAGACATGGCGGTTGGAACCAAAAATCTCAGATTTGGACTCATCAGACCAAAGGACATATTTCCACCGGTCTAATGTCCATTGCTCGTGTTTCTTGGCGAAGCAAGTCTCTTCTTCTTATTGGTGTCCTTTAGTAGTGGTTTCTTTGCAGCAATTCGACCATGAAGGCCTGATTCATGCAGTCTCCTCTGAACAGTTGATGTTGAGATGTGTCTGTTCCTTGAACTCTGTGAAGCATTTATTTGGGCTGCAATTTCTGAGGCTGGTAACTCTAATGAACTTATCCTCTGCAGCAGAGGTTACTCTGGGTCTTCCTTTCCTGTGGCGGTCCTCATGAGAGCCAGTTTCATCATAGCGCTTGATGGTTTTTGTGACTGCACTTGAAGAAACTTTCAAAGTTCTTGAAATTTTCCGGATTGACTGACCTTCATGTCTTAAAGTAATGATGGACTGTCGTTTCTCTTTGCTTATTTGAGCTGTTCTTGCCATAATTTGGACTTGGTCTTTACCAAATAGAGCTATCTTCTGTATACCACCCCTACCTTGTCAGAACACAACTGATTGGCTCAAATGCATTAAGAAGGAAATAAATTCCACAAATTAACTTTTAACAAGGCACACCTGTTAATTGAAATGCATTCCAGGTGACTACCTCTTGAAGCTGGTTGAGAGAATGCCAAGAGTGTGCAAAGCTGTCATCAAGGCAAAGGGTGGCTACTTTGAATAATCTCAAATATATATTTTGATTTGTTTAACACTTTCTTTGGTTACTACATGATTCCATATGTGTTATTTCATAGTTTTGATTTCTTCACTATTATTCTACAATGTAAAAATAAAGAAAAATCCCTGAAAGAGTAGGTGTGTCCAAACTTTTGACTGGTACTGTATATAAAAAAACATCTAAAGTTGTCATTTAGCGTAGTTTACCTGTCTGGTTGCAGTGTTCCTGGGAGCTGATATCTTCCTCTATCTGCTGTAGTACTGCGACACAGATAGAACAAGGAGCCAGATCTCTCGCAGGATGAATGAATCTGAAGCATTCGTTTAGAAGTCCAGTTGTGGGAGAAGATGGAGCTAGATGAAACTTGGCTGACATTCTGCTAATTTTCTCATCGATGGAACATTAGATCTCAGTACAGTTTTCTGTTCCCAAAACTCAAATCTGTTGCGAACAGAGTGGATTAAGTTTTGTAGATTTGACCCTTTCTAAAAGTGTCAGAAAATGGCATTGTTTAGAAGGAGTGCAAGGGCGAATTGAGTTATTGCACACGCGCACTTCACAGAGTAGGCGTTTGATAACGGAAATATGCGAATAAATGCTAGAACGCGCTTGGCTCTTCCCACCTGCGAGATATGGCTGTGTCGTATGGTTGCAGTCTTGTGAGCTTCGACCCAACTTTGCTATTTTGTTATTCTTTAGCCATTTATCTTTACTTTTGTGTACAGAATGTTTCCGCTATCTGTTATGACCGTCAAACATAACATAAACATCAGATCGGCAGTTACTAACCTTCATTTCGGCTTCAACTCCGACTCATTGGCCCTGGACTCTCTGTTTACCTCTGACCAGGCTCTCATCCCCGGGCTACCCAGGAGAAAAAGTGGCAGGAGAGCAGGCGTACTGGTGAGACTAGGGCAAAGGGGAAAACCGGCCACTGCTTCCATCCATTTTACTGGTCAATGTTCAGTCACTTGATAACAAGAAGGATGACCTTCGATGGAGGATTTGCTACCAAAGAGACATTCGAAATTGCAATATCATTTGTTTTACTGAATGAAACTTGGATTTCGGATGAGTCACCCCCCCACGGCTTTCACACTCAACGGACTTTCCATGCACCGAGGGAACAGGACTTCGGCTTCAGGAAAATCCAGAGGGGGAGGAGTTTCTACATCAACAGTAGATGGTGTGCAGACTAGAGTAGTGACAGTCTCGTCCTACTGTTCACCTGACCTGGAATATCTGATGGTCAAATGCCAACCCTTCTATCTCACGAGAGAGTTTTAATCTGTTATAGTCACAGCTGTTTATATCCCACCTTAGGCCAACACCGCGCTCGCACTCAATTACCTGTACAAGGCTCTAAACAAGCAGGAAACTGCCCACCCAGAGGCTGCTCTGATTGGATCTGGGGATTTTAATGTTCCGTCACTGAAACACATGTGATGACAAACTTTTACACACATGCAAGCTTACAAGGCCCTCCCTCGACCCCCTTTCGGCAAATCAGATCCCGACTCTATACTCCTATTTCCTGTTTACAGGTAAAAGCTCAAGCAGGAAGTACCCGTGACGCACATGATAGAGAGATGGTCCGTTGAAGCAGAGGCTACAAGACTGCTTTGCCAGCACGGACTCGAATATGTTCTGGGACTCCGCCGATAACATTGGCGAGCTTACAACCTCCGTCACCAGCTTCATAAGGAAGTGCATCGACGATGTTGTCCCCACAACCTGCTGCTTTCCCAACCAAAAACCCTGGATTAACACAGATACGCGCCAAACTAAAGGACAGGACCGACGCACATAAGGCTATAGTAGCTGCAGTCGAGGCTACGAACGCGTACAAGAAGTCCTGCTACGACCTCTGCAGAACCACCAAAAATGCGAAAAGACCAATACTGGAATAAGGTGGAATCCTACTCTATGACACTCGTCACATGTGGCAAGGACTACAGTCTATTACGGATTATAAAAGAGGACCTAGCCATGAACTACCCAACGATGCCTCTCTACCAGACGATTTTGAAAGCTTTTCATGCACGCTTCCACAAAAACAACAGAGCCTTTTATGAGGGCCCCCGCTGATCCGGATTGACTGGGTGATCTCACTCTCCGAGGCTGACATAAGGCTTTTAAACGGGTCAACACTCGTAAGGCCGCAGGGCCAAACGGTATTCCAGGCCGCGTCCTCAGGGCATGTGCAGACCAGCTGGGAGGCGTCTTCGTTGATATTTTCAATCTCTCCTTGTCCCAGTCTGTAATCCCCACGTTTCAAGCTGACTACCAACATTCCTGTTCCCAACCTGCCACAATAATTACCGCCCTGTAGCACTCACATCTATAATCATGAACTGCTTTGAAAGGCTGTTCATGGCACACATCAACTCCCATCATCCCAGACACCCTGGACCCACTCCAATTTGCATACCGCCCTAACAGATCCACAGACGACGCGATCTCAATTGCACTCCACACTGTCCTCCCCCGCCTAGAAAAGAGGAATACCCATGTTCCTCGACGTCCACATCACTGAGGACTTAGCATGGTCCACACACACCAGTACAGTCGTGAAGGGGGCACGGCAACACCTCTTTCCCCTCAGGAGACCGAAGAGATTTGGCATGACGCCTCAGATCCTCAGGTGACTTTTACAGGTCTACCATCGAAAGCATCCTGACTGGTTGTATCACCGCCCCGGTATGGCAACTGCTCCGTCCGCGACCGCAAGGCCCTACAGAGGGTGGTGCGGATGGCCATCCAAGACATTTATGCCAGGCGGTGTCTGAGAAAGGCCCTACAGAGGGTGGTGCGGATGGCCATCCAAGACATTGATACCAGGCGGTGTCTGAGAAAGGCCCTACAGAGGGTGGTGCGGATGGCCATCCAAGACATTGATACCAGGCGGTGTCTGAGAAAGGCCCTACAGAGGGTGGTGCGGATGGCCATCCAAGATATTGATGCCAGGCGGTGTCTGAGAAAGGCCCTACAGAGGGTGGTGCGGATGGCCATCCAAGACATTGATGCCAGGCGGTGTCTGAGAAAGGCCAGAACAACTGCCAAGGACTCCAGCCACCTGAGCCATGGACTGTTTCTCTCTGCTCCTGTTCTGCAGGCGGTACTGGAGCATCGAGTCGCGGACCAACAGGCTCCGAAATATACTGAACAAAAATATAAACGCAACATGCAACAATTTCATATGAGGAAATCAGTCAGTTGAAATAAATTCATTCATCCTAATCTATGGATTTCACATGACTGGGAATACAGATACCTTTAAAAATGGCCTCACAATGGGCCTCAGGATCTCGTCGCAGTATTTTTGTACATACAAATTGGCAATCGATAAAATGCAATTGTGTTAGTTGTCCGTAGTTTATGCCTGCCCATACCATAACCCCACCGCCACCATGGGGCACTCTGTTCACAACGTTGACATCAGCAAACCGCTCGCCCACACGACGCCATACACGTGGTCTGCGGATGTGAGACCGGTTGGACGTACTGCCAAATTCTCTATTACGACGTTGGATGCAGTTTATGGTAGAGAAATGAACATGAAACACTCTGTCAACAGCTCTGGTGGCATGCCAATTGCACACTCCCTCAAAACTTTAGACTCCCTCAAAACTGCACAGTTTATAGTGGCCTTTTATTGTCCCCCAGCACAAGGTGCACCTGTGTATTGATCATGCTCTTTAATCAGCTTCTTGATATGCCACACCTGTCAGGTGGATGGATTATCTTGGCAAAGGAGATATGCTCACTAACAGGGATGTAAACAAATTTGTGCACAAAATTTGAGAGAAGTAAGCTTTTTGTGCGTATGGAACATTTCTGGGATCTTTTATTTCAGCTCATGAAACCAACACTTTACATGTTTGCGTTTATATTTTTGTTTAGTGTAGCTTCTTTCCCCAGGCCATGAGACTGTTGGATAGATATCTACCAATGCCCTTCCTCTCTACCACAGAAGACTGTTGGATAGATATCTACCAATGCCCTTCCTCTCTACCACAGACTACCTGCACAGACTCTATGCCCATTCTCAGGCCTACCACACATTCCTACACTAACGCTTCACATTCACGCTCACACACTCAGTACTGACACCACACGCATACACTCACTCATTACCATGCACACACCACAAATGCTGCTACCATGATTGATACACTCCTGATTGATACACTCCTGAGTGGCGCAGTGGTCTAAGCCACTGCATCGCAGTGCTAACTGTGCCACTAGAGATCCTGGTTCGAATCCAGGCTCTGTCGCAGCCGGCCGCGACCGGGAGACTAATGGGCGGCGCACAATTGGCCCAGCGTCGTCCAGGGTAGGGGAGGGAATGGCCGGCAGGGATGTAGCTCAGTTGATAGAGCATGGCGTTTGCAACGGCAGGGTTGTGGGTTTGATTCCCACGGAGGGGGGCAGTATAAAAAATATATATATATGTATTCACTAACTGTAAGTCGCTCTGGATAAGAGCGTCTGCTAAATGACGTAAATGTAAATGTAATTGATAGAGAATAATATTAGCATTAGCATTTATCCTGCTACAAGCCCCTTTTACCCCTGTTCACATGTACATTCCTTCCTCAGTCACACCCTGCACATTGTAATAATGGTACTGGCTCCTGTATATCAGACCTGTATATCAGACCTGTATATCAGACCTGTATATCAGACCTGTATATCAGACCTGTAACGTAGACACGGGGAGTCAGGAAGCAAGCGCAGTTAGTGTGTTTTAATTACGAAGAACATGGAACGATACAAAACAACGGGAGCTTCAAACACGGAAACATAAACAATACTGCCTGAGGGGTGAACACAATGGAGCGCTAGATAAAGGGGGAGTAATCAGGGAAGTGATGAAGTCCAGCTGTGTCTGATGATGAGGCGCAGGAGTGCGTAATGATGGGTTGCCAGGTGTGCGTAATGATGGTTGCCAGGTGTGCGTAATGATGGTTGCCAGGTGTGCGTAATGATGGGTTGCCAGGTGTGCGTAATGATGGTTGCCAGGTGTGCGTAATGATGGTTGCCAGGTGTGCGTAATGATTGGTTGCCAGGTGTGCGTAATGATGCTTGCCAGGAGTGCGTAATGATGGTTGCCAGGTGTGCGTAATGATGGGTTGCCAGGTGTGCGTAATGATGCTTGCCAGGAGTGCGTAATGATGGTTGCCAGGTGTGCGTAATGATGGGTTGCCAGGTGTGCGTAATGATGGTTGCCAGGTGTGCGTAATGATGGTTGCCAGGTGTGCGTAATGATGGGTTGCCAGGTGTGCGTAATGATGCTTGCCAGGAGTGCGTAATGATGGTTGCCAGGTGTGCGTAATGATGGTTGCCAGGTGTGCGTAATGATGGTTGCCAGGTGTGCGTAATGATGGGTTGCCAGGTGTGCGTAATGATGCTTGCCAGGAGTGCGTAATGATGGTTGCCAGGTGTGCGTAATGATGGGTTGCCAGGTGTGCGTAATGATGGTTGCCAGGTGTGCGTAATGATGGTTGCCAGGTGTGCGTAATGATGGTTGCCAGGTGTGCGTAATGATGGTTGCCAGGGTGTGCGTAATGATGGTTGCCAGGTGTGCGTAATGATGGGTTGCCAGGTGTGCGTAATGATGGGTTGCCAGGTGTGCGTAATGATGCTTGCCAGGAGTGCGTAATGATGGTTGCCAGGTGTGCGTAATGATGGGTTGCCAGGTGTGCGTAATGATGGTTGCCAGGTGTGCGTAATGATGGTTGCCAGGTGTGCGTAATGATGGTTGCCAGGTGTGCGTAATGATGGTTGCCAGGGTGTGCGTAATGATGGTTGCCAGGGTGTGCGTAATGATGGTTGCCAGGTGTGCGTAATGATGGGTTGCCAGGTGTGCGTAATGATGGGTTGCCAGGTGTGCGTAATGATGGTTGCCAGGTGTGCGTAATGATGGTTGCCAGGTGTGCGTAATGATGGTTGCCAGGTGTGCGTAATGATGGTTGCCAGGTGTGCGTAATGATGGTTGCCAGGTGTGCGTAATGATGGTTGCCAGGTGTGCGTAATGATGGGTTGCCAGGTGTGCGTAATGATGGGTTGCCAGGTGTGCGTAATGATGGTTGCCAGGTGTGCGTAATGATGGTTGCCAGGTGTGCGTAATGATGGTTGCCAGGTGTGCGTAATGATGGTTGCCAGGTGTGCGTAATGATGGTTGCCAGGGTGTGCGTAATGATGGTTGCCAGGTGTGCGTAATGATGGGTTGCCAGGTGTGCGTAATGATGGGTTGCCAGGTGTGCGTAATGATGGGTTGCCAGGTGTGCGTAATGATGGTTGCCAGGTGTGCGTAATGATGGTTGCCAGGTGTGCGTAATGATGGTTGCCAGGTGTGCGTAATGATGGTTGCCAGGTGTGCGTAATGATGGGTTGCCAGGAGTGCGTAATGATGGTTGCCAGGTGTGCGTAATGATGGTTGCCAGGTGTGCGTAATGATGGTTGCCAGGTGTGCGTAATGATGGGTTGCGAGGACCGGTGGTCAGTAGATATCAGACCTGTATATATTAGACCTGTATATATCAGACCTGGATATATCAGACCTGTATATATCAGACCTGTATATATCAGACCTGTATATATCAGACCTGTATATATCAGACATGTATATATTAGACCTGTATATATCAGACCTGGATATATCAGACCTGTATATATCAGACCTGTATATATCAGACCTGTATATATCAGACCTGTATATATCAGACCTGTATATATTAGACCTGTATATATCAGACCTGTATATATCAGACCTGTATATATCAGACCTGTATATATCAGACCTGTATATATTAGACCTGTATATATCAGACCTGTATATATCAGACCTGTATATATCAGACCTGTATATATCAGACCTGTATATATTAGACCTGTATATATTAGACCTGTATATATTAGACCTGTATATATTAGACCTGTATATATCAGACCTGTATATATCAGACCTGTATATATCAGACCTGTATATATCAGACCTGTATATATTAGACCTGTATATATTAGACCTGTATATATCAGACCTGTATATATCAGACCTGTATATATCAGACCTGTATATATCAGACCTGTATATATCAGACCTGTATATATTAGACCTGTATATATCAGACCTGTATATATCAGACCTGTATATATTAGACCTGTATATATCAGACCTGTATATATTAGACCTGTATATATCAGACCTGTATATATTAGACCTGTATATATTAGACCTGTATATATCAGACCTGTATATATTAGACCTGTATATATCAGACCTGTATATATCAGACCTGTATATATCAGACCTGTATATATCAGACCTGTATATATCAGACCTGTATATACACTGCTCAAAAAAATAAAGGGAACACTTAAACAACACATCCTAGATCTGAATGAATGAAATAATCTTATTAAATACTTTTTTCTTTACATAGTTGAATGTGCTGACAACAAAATCACACAATTATCAATGGAAATCAAATGTATCAACCCATGGAGGTCTGGATTTGGAGTCACCCTCAAAATTAAAGTGGAAAACCACACTACAGGCTGATCCAACTTTGATGTAATGTCCTTAAAACAAGTCAAAATGAGGCTCAGTAGTGTGTGTGGCCTCCACGTGCCTGTATGACCTCCCTACAACGCCTGGGCATGCTCCTGATGAGGTGGCGGATGGTCTCCTGAGGGATCTCCTCCCAGACCTGGACTAAAGCATCCGCCAACTCCTGGACAGTCTGTGGTGCAACGTGGCGTTGGTGGATGGAGCGAGACATGATGTCCCAGATGTGCTCAATTGGATTCAGGTCTGGGGAATGGGCGGGCCAGTCCATAGCATCAATGCCTTCCTCTTGCAGGAACTGCTGACACACACCAGCCACATGAGGTCTAGCATTGTCTTGCATTAGGAGAAACCCAGGGCCAACCGCACCAGCATATGGTCTCACAAGGGGTCTGAGGATCTCATCTTGGTACCTAATGGCAGTCAGGCTACCTCTGGCGAGCACATGGAGGGCTGTGCGGCCCCCCAAAGAAATGCCACCCCACACCATGACTGACCCACCGCCAAACCGATCATGCTGGAGGATGTTGCAGGCAGCAGAACGTTCTCCACGGCGTCTCCAGACTCTGTCACGTCTGTCACGTGCTCAGTGTGAACCTGCTTTCATCTGTGAAGAGCACAGGGCGCCAGTGGCAAATTTTAGACCTGTATATATCAGACCTGTATATATCAGACCTGTATATATTAGACCTGTATATATCAGACCTGTATATATCAGACCTGTATATATCAGACCTGGATATATCAGACCTGTATATATCAGACCTGTATATATTAGACCTGTATATATCAGACCTGTATATATCAGACCTGTATATATTAGACCTGTATATATCAGACCTGTTTATATCAGACCTGTATATATTAGACCTGTATATATCAGACCTGTATATATCAGACCTGTATATATCAGACCTGTATATATCAGACCTGTATATATTAGACCTGTATATATCAGACCTGTATATATCAGACCTGTATATATTAGACCTGTATATATCAGACCTGTATATATTAGACCTGTATACATCAGACCTGTATATATCAGACCTGTATATATTAGACCTGTATATATCAGACCTGTATATATCAGACCTGTATATATCAGACCTGTATATATCAGACCTGTATATATTAGACCTGTATATATCAGACCTGTATTTAACTGCATTCTCATGTTTCTTGTCTTTTTCTTATCTCACGTTTCACGTTTTATTTGTTATCTGTATTATTGGCTTTATTGTGCGTTGTTGGGAAAGAGCTCACAAGTTAACGTTTCACTATACTGTTTTAGACCTGCTTTATCCTGCGCATGGGACAATAAAACTTGAAACTTAAAACTTGAAACTTGCATGTTCTGCCCACTATGTTTAATTAGCTCCCGTTGGAAACAACACTGGTGGTGTATCTTGCTTTACTTATGAACATCTTTTGACTTATGTCTCATGGAGGTTGACTGTCCACTTTTGAATCCCGTAGCAGGAGTCACAGAAGAGCCGTCGGTTACGTATTCTGACCTCCGCTCCGGCCTCCGATGCGCCCAGCAGCTCGGACTTACAATCGATGCACTTGAAACAGGTCAAATGATAAACAAGCCCCAGGGACTCGATGACCATGGCGGCTCCCTTGACCAGAGCCGTGTCACAGAACGTGCAGATTTTCTTGCCACTCACTGTCCTGCTGCTTTCATGCAAGGATATAAGTGACTCAGACTTGGGGCCAGTAGAAGGGTTGGGGGAGGAGGGGGAGGGAGAGGGAGAGGACTGGGACCAGGAAGACAGGTTGCTTCCACCCCCGGCTCCTCTGAGGGAGCTCATGGAGAGAGAGGAGGGCATAGTGGCTGAGCCGGAATGACCTCTGACCCCGCCGCTGTAGGTGTTGAGCCCAGAGAGGCCAGAGTGAGGCCAGCTGTAGCTGGGGATGGAGGAGGGGCTTTCCGGTGTCCACGACGAACACCAGGAAGAGCAGCGCGCAATGTCCAGGTTGTCGAGAGACTTGCCTCTCCTGATGGGTCCGGCGGCAGGGTGCTTGCTGGTGGAGCGCTGGCGGATCCAGCTGTTGTCGGGACGTAGTCTGGTTTTCTTAATCTCCTGAGGGATCTGCTGCCTCTCCAGCTCCGCCTGGGGCAGGCTCTGCTGGCCTTTTATCCACGATGCCTCACCCAGCCTGTCACTGCTAGTCACTTTGATCTCTGGTTTCTCCACATGGTCCAGGTCAGCAGTGGATTTGGACTTTGCCCTGTCTGCCATGGATATCTCAGGCTGGACCTTGCCGGTAGAGCCATAGGAGTCCCCCATCGATTGCTGCTGCTGCTCCCTCTCTCTCTCCCTCTCTCTCTCCCTCTCTATGCGCTGTTGTTCCGCAGCCTCCTGGTTCCCCCTCTCCTCTTCCCTAATGTCCTCCTTCCTCGTCTGCCGTCTCAGCCCCTCCTCCTGTCTTTGTGTCCTTCCCTCTTCCTGCTCCTCTCTCCTCTTCTTCTCTGAGGTGTTTCTCTGTAGTACCAGTTCTTCAGTGACATCCACCGTGACGTGTCTCCGCAGTGCTTCTATTATAAAGTGCTTCCTAACGTGTTTCTCACAGTAGTAGACGGAGCAGGTCAGACAAAGCTTCATAGCTTTGCGCTCAGAGCAGATATCACATGGTTCTCCTGGTCTGGTTCTTAATTGGGAAAAGAAAATAGGAATTACCTACTTGTCAAATACACGGATCAGCAAAACCTAATCTGTTAGATATACTACACATGCTAACAAATACACGGATCAGAAAAACCTCATCTGTTAGATATACTACACATGCTAACAAATACATACAAATGTAGCTAATGAAAACCTACTTATAAAACTATCTGTTTCAAGGTTATTATAGTAAATAAAACTACTCATGAAACAACAATTTAGTAAACTGAAATAAATAATTAACAACCCTGTTTGAAAAACTAAAACTATACTGAAGCTATTATTTTTGACTCCCCAAACTACGACTGCATGAACTCTATAAAACCCGTGATCGAAGGTCATGACATTTGACTGCAGTCGACTGCAAGTTTCTACAGTTGCTCTTCGCCACCTTTAGCCTGCAGCCACGATTCATATATAGCAGGCTACAATGGATATATACAAATGAATGTGATACAGTATTAAAGGCTCTCTCTCACTAAGTGATTGTACTGTACACACATATATTTCAGTTTGTGAGTGTGTGACATAAAGAACCCCTTTTATAAACCAATGGCAACACCGCCATGTTGATCTGGGCCTTGCTGTTGGAAAACCACATTAGTGTCCTGACTATCGGCTCTCGCAGTTTATCTCCTCGACTTTTGTCTACAGACGGTTGGTTTAGCCTTATCATTCAAACGCGCCCATTGACTTTATAATTTAAAGGTAAAGGTAAACTCAGTGAGATGACTTTGGACGAAAGTCGAGGACTGAAGTCGGGGGGAGGTGCCTCTACGACAGCGGAAAGTCGTTACGCTAACGTGGTTTTCCAACAGCGAGGCTCAGATCAACATGGCGGTGCTGCCATTGGTTTATAAAAGGTTTTCTTTATAATGTTGAAATAAACATGTATCCAACCCCATATCACACACTCACAACCCGAAATCATCAAATAATGTATGTTCACATTGTACAATCAATTAGTGAGAGAGCTTCAAATATCACATTTATTTGCGTATTTTCACAAATTGGTTCCTGTTTCAGTCATGTCTTTGGTCACGTTCAGCTGATCAAACAAAAACACCCTAATGATTGGTTAACAATAGATCCTCCCACAATGCAGGTGATTGTTGCAGGAGGAAATTGGTGAAGAGGAACTGCAGAAACTTGCAGTTGACACTTCATGACCTTTGATCACATGATTTTTGTAAAGTTCATGCATTCGACATGTAGTCGGACAATTTTTATCCCCAGAACGGAAAAACACTTTGAAAGACTTGACAAAAGTGATCCGCTCAAAAGCTCCCATTGAGATGAGAACGATGTAAAACTTTGGTCTCACACAGAGAACGTGTGCAGGGGTGCGCTTCACTCTGCTAACCGTGGTAGCTACGGGAACAAAACAGCAGAGAAGTTCAGAGTCACGCTTCAATGCTCCTGGTTGTTGCAGAAATCTACACTATATAAAGAAGTATGTGGACACCCCTTCAAATTTGTGGATTTGGCTATTTCAGCCACACCCGTTGCTGACAGGCGTATAAAATCAAGCACACCGCCATGCAATCTCCATAGACAAACATTGGCAGTAGCATGGCCTTACTGAAGAGCTCAGTGACTTTCAACGTGGCACCGTCATAGGATGTCACCTTTCCAACAAGTCAATTAGTCAAATTTCTGTCCTGCTAGAGCTTCCCCGATCAACTGTAAGTGCTGTTATTGTGAATTGGAAACGTCTCAGAGCAACAACAGCTCATCTGTGAAAACATTGTCTGTCCTCAGTTGCAACACTCACTACCAAACTGCCTCTGGAAGCAATGCCAGTACAAGAAGTGTTCGTCGGGAGCTTCATGAAATGGGTTTCCATGGCCGAGCACAAGCCATCTTAAGAATCACCATGCGCAATGCAAAGCGTCGGCTGGAGTGGTGTAAAGATCGCCGCCATTGGACTCTGGAGCAGTGGAAACACGTTCTCTGGTGAATCACGCTTCACCATCTGGCAGTCCAATGGACGAATCTGGGTTTGGCAGATGCTACCTGCCCAAATGTATAGTGCCAACTGTAAAGTTTGGTGGAGGAGGAATAATGGTCTGGGGCTGTTTTCATGGTTCGGGCTAGGCCCCTTAGTTCCAGTGAAGGGAAATCTTAACGCTACAGCATACAATTACATTCTAGACAATTCTGTGCTTCCAACTTTGTGGCAACAGTTTGGGGAAGGCCCTTTCCTATTTCAGCATGACAATGCCCTCGTGCACAAAGCGAGGTCCATACAGAAATGGTTTGTCGAGATCGGTGTGGAAGAACTTGACTGGCCTGCACAGAGCCCTGACCTCAACCCCATCTAATACCTTTGGGATGAATTGGAACGCCGACTGTGAGCCAGGCCTAATCGCCCAACATCAGTGCCCGACCTCACAAATGCTCTTGTGGCTGAACGGAAGCAAGTCCCCGCAGCAATGTTCCAACATCTAGTGGAAATCCTTCCCAGAAGAGTGGAGGCTGTTATAGCAACAAAGGAGGGGACCAACTCCATATTAATGCCCATGATTTTGGAATGAGATGTTCAACGAGCAGGTGTCCACATACTTTTGGCTACCTTTAAAGGCCCAAATGCAGCCATTTTTAGAAATCTCAATATCACATCATTTCTGGGTAACCGTTATGTGCCTTACTATGATTGTTTTCAATTAAAATGGTCAAAAAGAAGCAAATTGCTTCTTAGCAAAGAGACATTTCTCAAGCAAGAATTCTGCTAGGACTGTCTGGGAGTGGTCTGAGTGGGGAGGGGAAAACTGAAAGCTAGCTGTTATTGGCAGAGAGGTTTGGAACTCTTTCTTATTGGTCTATTAACTAATTGATGTCAGGCAAAAACTCCATCCCACCAAAACAGGCTGAAACTTCAGGCAGTCTTTTCAAACAGCGCTTACACTAAAAGAGCATTATCATAATTTTCACAATTTCACAGTATTATTCCAACCTCATAGTGTGGAAATGTATATAAAACACAGGCATATTTGACTGCACTGGGCCTTTAAACATAACCTAACCTATGATCTGACCCATCACTTTATGCATTACTGATCCACAGGTGCAAAAAGTGACATCACAAAAAACTATACAGGCTACTTCCTGTCCCTAACACTAAAAATAAAACTGAAAGTAAATCATATAAAAACGAAATGGAAAGGTTATTAGAAAACTTAAACTAAATAAAAACGAGTAAAGTGGCTCTGAAAACTAACTGAATTTCTAACAAAAATCTTAACTAATACAAATAAAAACGAATATAAAAACACAAAACTATACTGAACAAAAATATAAATGCAACATGCAACAATTTCAAAGAGTTACAGTTCATTAAGGAAATCAGTCAACTGAAATAAATTCATTAGGCCCTAATCTATGGATTTCACATGACTGGGAATACAGATATGCATCTGTTGGTCCCAGGTACCTTAAAAAAAAGGTAGGGGCGTGGATCAGAAAACCAGTCTGTGTAATGATCATGCTGTTTAATCAGCTTCTTGATATGTCACACCTGTCAGGTGGATGGATTATGTTCGCAAAGGAGAAATGCTCACTAACAGGGATGTAAACAAATTTGTGCACCAAATTTGAGAGAAAAAGCTTTTTGTGCATATGGAAAATCTCTTGGATCTTTTATTTCAGCTCATGAAACATGGAACCAACACTTTACATGTTGCGTTTATATTTTTATTCAGTGTATAATGACCTTGATCTGTTTCACTACAGTATGCATCCTTTAATATTTTATTATATGGAGGTACAGCAGTAGCATCCTTAGAGGTGCTATATGTCATAAGATAGAATATAGGGTCTTACCCTGCTTTCAGCTGAGAGAGCTTTTCCCTCTCTTTGAAATAAAGAGGGGAATCCATTGAATGGTCACTCGTCATTGATGTTACTGACATACAACTGGAGAGAACTGAATAACCAGAAGAGAAAGACTCTCAGCATCAGCCTGCATGTACATGACAGAGGCACATATTATAGTCCTATAACAATACAGAGAGACATGACAGAGACACATATTATAGTCCTATAACAATACAGAGAGATAGTACAAGATAGGGAATGAACCACCTTAAGGTTTCAGATTGTTATATGGTCTATCTATATAGACTAGGGGTTCTCAAATATTTTGCTTCGTGACCCACCAACTGAGGTGTCTGTTGAGTCGTGACCCATCAACTGAGGTGTCTGTTGAGTCATGACCCACCAGCTGAGGTGTCTGTTGAGTCGTGACCCACCAGCTGAGGTGTCTGTTGAGTCGCGACCCACCAACTGAGGTGTCTGTTGAGTCATGACCCACCAGCTGAGGTGTCTGAATTGCGACCCACCATAAGGGTCGAGCGGTGAAAAAATATAATAAGTAGAAAATAGAAAAATAAATCCCTTCTTCAAAACATCTAAATGAATGTAGATTTGAATGTGGGCTCTTGGAACCAATTGTAAGAAATTGACTGCATAATAATACAATAATTTGTAACTGCCATAGAACATATAACAATGTGAAACCTTTAGACCCTGTGAATGTAGATAACACTAAATCAACAACTAAGAATGAGTCAGTGCAGCATCAACATCCTAGTACAGTGACTTCGGAAAGTATTCAGACCCCTTGACTTTTTCCACATTTTGTTACGTTACAGCCTTATTCTAAAATGGATTAAATAAATAAAAATCCTCAGCAATCTACACACATACCCCATAATGACAAAACAAAAACACATTTTTAGACATATTTGCAAATGTATTAAAAATAAAAAAACAGAAATACCTTATTTACATAAGTATTCAGACCCTTTGCTATGAGACTCAATTGAGCTCAGGTGCATCCTGTTTCCATTGATCATCCTTGAGATGTTTCTAAAACTTGATTGGCGTCTACTTGTGGTAACTTCAATTGATTGGACATGATTTGGAAAGGCACACACCTGTCTATATAAGGTCCCACAGTTGACAGTGCATGTCAGAGCAAAAACCAAGCCATGAGGTCGAAGGAATTGTCCGTAGAGCTCCAAGACAGGATTGTGTCGAGGCACAGATCTGGGGAAGGGGACCAAAACATTTCTGCAGCATTGAAGGTCCCTAAGAACACAGTAGCCTCCATCATTCTTAAATGGAAGAAGTTAGGAACCACCAAGACTCTTCCTAGAGCTGGCCGCCCGGCCAAACTGAGCAATTGGGGGAGAAGGGCCTTGGTCAGGGAGGTGACCAAGAACCCAATGGTCACCTCTTCCTTTGTGGAGATGGGAGAACCTTCCAGAAGGACAACCATCTCTGTAGCACTCCACCAATCAGGCCTTTATGGTAGAGTGGCTAGACGGAAGCCACTCCTCAGTAAAAGGCACATGACAGCCCATGACAGAATGTCCTTGAGTTTGCCAAAAGGCACCTAAAGACTCTCAGTCCATGAGAAACAAGATTCTCTGGTCTGATGAAACCAAGATTGAACTCTTTGGCCTGAATGCCAAGCGTCACTTCTGGAGGAAACCTGGCACCATCCCTACGGTGAAGCATGGTGGTGGCAGCATCATGCTGTGGGGATGTTTTTCAGCGGCAGGGACTGGGAGACTAGTCAGGATCGAGGGAAAGATGAACAGAGCAAAGTACAGAGAGATCCTTGATGAAAACCTGCACCAGACCGCTCAGGACCTCAGACTCAGGCGAAGGTTCACCTTCCAACAGGACAACGACCCTAAGCACACAGCCAAGACAACACAGGAGTGGCTTCGGGACAAGTCTCTGAATGTCCTTGAGTGGCCCAGCCAGAGCCCGGACTTGAACCCGATCGAACATCTCTGGAGAGACCTGAAAATAGCTGTGCAGCAACGCTCCCCATTCAACCTGACAGAGCTTGAGAGGATCTGCAGAGAAGAATGGGAGAAACTCCCCAAATACAGGTGTGCCAAGCTTGTAGCGTCATACCTAAAAAGACTTCACGCTGTAATCACTGCCAAAGGTGCTTATATACTATAATACTTATGTAAATGTGATATTTTTTATTTATAAATTACCAACAATTTCTACAAACTAGTTTTTGCTTTGTCATTATGGGGTATTGTGTGTAGATTAATGAAGGAACAATTTAATCAATTTTAGAATAAGGCTGTAACGTAACAACATTTTGAAAAAGTAAAGGGGTCTGAATACTTTCCGAAGGCCTTGCAAAAGTATTCATCCCCCTTGACATTTTCCTATTTTGTTGTATTACAACCTGTAATTTAAATAGATTTTTATTTGGATTTCATGTAATGGACATACACAAAATAGTCAAAATTGGTGAAGTGAAATGAAAAAAATTACTTGTTTCAAAAAATTCAAATAAATAACGGAAAAGTGGTGCGTGCATATGTATTCACCCCCTTTGCTATGAAGCCCCTAAATAAGATCTGGTGCAACCAATTTCCTTCAGAAGTCACATAATTAGTTAAATAAAGTCCACCTGTGTGCAATCTAAGTGTCACATGATCTCAGTATATATACACCTGTTCTGAAAGACCCCAGAGTCTGCAACACCACTAAGCAAGGTGCACCACCAAGCAAGTGGCACCATGAAGACCAAGGAGCTCTCCAAACAGGTCAGGGACAACGTTGTGGAGAAGTACAGATCAGGGTTGGGTTATAAAAAAATATCAGAAACTTTGAACATCCCACGGAGCACCATTAAATCTGTTATTTAAAAATTACATGGCACCACAACAAACCTGCCAAGAGAGGGCAGCCCACCAAAACTCACGGACCAGGCAAGGAGGGCATTAATCAGAGAGGCAACAAAGAGACCAAAGATAACCCTGAAGGAGCTGCAAAGTTCCACAGTGGAGATTGGGGTATCTGTCCATAGGACCACTTTGAGCCATACACTCCACAGAGCTGGGTTTTACGGAAGAGTGGCCAGAAAAAAGCCATTGCTTAAAGAAAAAAATAAGCAAACACGTTTGGTGTTCGCCAAAAGGCATGTGGGAGACTCCCCAAACATATGGAAGAAGGTACTCTGGTCAGATTAGACTAAAATTGAGCTTTTTGGCCATCAAGGAAAAAGCTATGTCTGGCGCAAACCCAACACCTCTCATCACCCTGAGAACACTATCCCCACACAGACACACCTATTATAAACTATAACATTACTAAGAGACATGATACAGACACACCTATTATAAACTATAACATTACTAAGAGACATGATACAGACACACCTATTATAAACTATAACATTACTAAGAGACATGATACAGAAACACCTATTATAAACTATAACATTACTAAGAGACATGATACAGAAACACCTATTATAAACTATAACATTACTAAGAGACAGGACATGATACAGAAACACATATTATAAACTATAACATTACTAAGATACATGACATGATACAGAAACACCTATTATAAACTATAACATTACTAAGAGACATGATACAGACACACCTATTATAAACTATAACATTACTAAGAGACATGATACAGACACACCTATTATAAACTATAACATTACTAAGAGACAGGACATGATACAGACACACCTATTATAAACTATAACATTACTAAGATACATGATACAGAAACACATATTATAAACTATAACATTACTAAGAGACATGATACAGACACACCTATTATAAACTATAACATTACTAAGAGACATGATACAGAAACACCTATTATAAACTATAACATTACTAAGAGACATGATACAGAAACACCTATTATAAACTATAACATTACTAAGAGACAGGACATGATACAGAAACACATATTATAAACTATAACATTACTAAGATACATGACATGATACAGAAACACCTATTATAAACTATAACATTACTAAGAGACATGATACAGACACACCTATTATAAACTATAACATTACTAAGAGACATGATACAGAAACACCTATTATAAACTATAACATTACTAAGAGACAGGACATGATACAGACACACCTATTATAAACTATAACATTACTAAGATACATGATACAGAAACACATATTATAAACTATAACATTACTAAGAGACATGATACAGACACACCTATTATAAACTATAACATTACTAAGAGACAGGACATGATACAGAAACACATATTATAAACTATAACATTACTAAGATACATGACATGATACAGAAACACCTATTATAAACTATAACATTACTAACAGACATGATACAGACACACCTATTATAAACTATAACATTACTAAGAGACATGATACAGAAACACCTATTATAAACTATAACATTACTAAGAGACAGGACATGATACAGACACACCTATTATAAACTATAACATTACTAAGATACATGATACGGAAACACCTATTATAAACTATAACATTACTAAGAGACATGATACAGAAACACCTATTATAAACTATAACATTACTAAGAGACAGGACATGATACAGACACACCTATTATAAACTATAACATTACTAAGATACATGATACAGAAACACATATTATAAACTATAACATTACTAAGAGACATGATACAGACACACCTATTATAAACTATAACATTACTAAGAGACATGATACAGACACACCTATTATAAACTATAACATTACTAAGAGACATGATACAGACACACCTATTATAAACTATAACATTACTAAGAGACAGGACATGATACAGAAACACCTATTATAAACTATAACATTACTAAGAGACAGGACATGATACAGACACACCTATTATAAACTATAACATTACTAAGATACATGATACAGAAACACATATTATAAACTATAACATTACTAAGAGACATGATACAGACACACCTATTATAAACTATAACATTACTAAGATACATGATACGGAAACACCTATTATAAATTATAACATTACTAAGAGACATGATACAGAAACACCTATTATAAACTATAACATTACTAAGAAATTGTAGTAATTTTCACAAACATATGTTATCTGACATGTTTTCTTTTTCGAATAACTGAAACATATTTGGGAACAATCAAATGATGATCAGTAAGAAAATAACTTCCAGATAAGCAAATCAATCTGCAGTTAAAACGCTAAAGAGGTCAACTTTTCATTGAACCAGAATGGACGAGGCTCATGAAACAGCCTACAGTTACGGTAACTGTAAATGTCAAATCATTGATCACATACATACCTGAGAGAAGCCCACCTATTCTACCCAACAGAATTGTGCCACTTGCTCTTGCTTTCCGTGCCTCGTTCTTTTCTAACTTTCGCTATGAATGTATTCCTATAAAACAGGGTTTTGAGACTTTGTCCCCGCAAAGCAATAAAGCTTGCAGTTGTACACACACGAAGGGTCCATGTTTAATCAAATCTGGAAACCATGTTACAGTAAACAATATCCTTCTTGGACTTATGACTGACTAGAAACCCTGGATGTCCTGTGTACTGCAAGACTATGTTAGCCTGCTGAGCTAAAGTCTTCAGGTTTCAAACAGAACTACTCACAGAGCCACATCCATCACACTTTGCAAGAATAAATGTTTTGAATCCTTTCCACTTTATTGATAATATTCAATAATTGTTGTCATAGTAACTCTGTTCCTTGAATCTCTGAGATCTCTTCTCCCATCTAAATCCATCAGTGGTATTATACATATTAAATTACATGGTTGTCATCATCTGTGATGAGGTGTGAAGGAAGGAGTCAGGCGCAGAGTTTATTCCGTTTACATAAATCAAACACTCCATGCGTCAAAACGAAACAAGGGAAAACATCCACCTTGGCTCAAGCACTAAGAATAGTAGCTCTCACAACAAACAATCACTCACAAAGACAAGGGGAACAGAGGAAACACTTATACACATACTCATTAGGGGAATGAGCACCATGTGTGTGTGATTGACAAGACATGACAAGAGCAGTGATGAGAATGGGATCGGCAGTAGATAGTACTCCGGTGACGACGAACGCCAAAGCCTGCCCGAACCAGGAGGGGGGGGCAGCCTCGGCGGAAGTCGTGACATCATCAATACATTTAGATTTAGAGGATGATTTTTAAAGGGGCACTCTGCTGTTGAAACAATAACAAAGCGGATACTCCACCACTGTTTTGGTAATAATAATAATATGCCATTTAGCAGACGCTTTTATCCAAAGCGACTTACAGTCATGCGTGCATACATTTTTTTTGTGTATGGGTGGTCCCGGGGATCGAACCCACTGCCTTGGCGTTACAAGCGCCGTGCTCTACCAGCTGAGCTTAGAGATGGGGCTGGAGAAATGTAACCCCTCACAAATTCATAGAAAATGCTTTGGATGCAAGGATTGACCATCAATGATATCAGAATGATAGTTTAGCCATGTTTTGAGGCTACAGTGTTTGTTTACATTGTTTACATACATTGGAGTAAAACAAGCTTGTATTTTGGGTTCTGATGGGGTACGATGTACCATGGCGTTGTTGAATACTTGTTTCTGATTGGCTTGAAGGGCATTCTAGAGCGTGCATTATTTACCTATAACGCGCGGTATATTTGCATGGTAGAATTGAATGGCTATAGTTAATTCTTACATGTTCCATGTTTGAGCTGCTTTTGAAAGCAAAAGTCGAATTTAAATCATTATTGCCATTGTTGAATTCGATTTTTCATAATGGCAAGCTAGGACTGATGATTTAGTTAGCTAAACTAGCATGTCTGTTTGTTTGATTACCACGACAACTACTGTAGCTATTTAGTAAACTTGCTAGCTACTTCAGTGGATGTTGAACACATTTCTACCCGCAAATTAACATATTTCTAGCGACAAATGTGTTAAATTATAGCCATGGTATAAAAGGGATAATCAACTCAGGCTCTATGTGTTCTCTGAAAAATAATGTAACTCAGTGGAAGATCAGTTCCATTCCAAGCACTTCGTGGAAAGACACCTTCCACATTGTTCATTATTTTAAATAGAACGCACAGCCCCTCGTTGATTACCCCTTACTTATACCATGGCATTGTTAAATACTTGTTTCTGATTGGCTTGAAGGGCATTCTAGAGCGTACATTATTTACCTATAACGCGCTGTATATTTGCACAGTAGAATTCAATGGCTATAGTTCATTCTTACCACGACAACTACTATTATGTTTGAGCTGCTTTTGAAAGCGAAAGTCTTAATGGCAAGCTAGGACTGAGGGTTTAGTTAGCTAAACTACTAGTCACGTCGTTCATTATTTTCCATAGAACGCATAGCCCCTCGTTGCCTATCCCTTACTTATTCACCACTGCTGTACTTGTTCCTGACGGCAGGTGGCGATACTGACTAACTCTACTCCTACAACGTTCCTCGCATACAGTCGACACACACAAACAGAATAACGATCTCTAATTATTAACGGTGCTGTGTGAGAGAGTCTCACCCAATGTCCTTTTCTAAATATTTCTCTAGAAACAGACGGTAGATTAATCTGGTCGTTTCTCTGAACAGACAGACAGACAGACGCACACACACACACACACACACACACACACACAGACACAAACACACACACACACACACACACACACACAGTCTGATGTTTAACAGGCCAGATCCATCCTAATAAACTGAACTCATTTTAGAAAGAACTCTAAATGTTACCAGCCCACTGTAAAAACTCACATAAAACTACAGAGCAGGACTGGGTTGGGGGACTGGTGTTATATGTTTTAGTCTGCATGTCAGAAGCTGGATATTAATGCTGCATTTACACAGGCAGCCCAATTCTGATATTTTTTCCCCACTAATTGGTCTTTTGACCAATCAGCTCTGAAAAAGATCTGATGTGAAAAGATCTGAAGTGATCGGTCAAAAGACCAATTAGTGGAAAAAAAGATCTGAATACGGCTGCCAGTGTAAACGCAGCCTAAGAGTGGACATCCAGGTATAGATGTATTTACACCAATAGGATTACAGTATAGGATCCCAATGTTTACATCACTCATTCTAATATCATATGCAGGCCTTTGACTGGGTTTGAACCTGGGTCCTTGTGACCCTATAAGACTACATTTTCCCGCTGAGCTAAGGCAACATTATCTCAGGGAGCTCAGCTAACACAAGACTTCAGGGCATTGCGTTCATCCACCTCTGGCCTGCTGGCTCCCCTTCCTCTGCGGAAGCATAGTTCCCGCTCAGCCCAGTCAAAACTGTTCGCTGCTCTGGCACCCCAATGGTGGAACAAGCTCCCTCACGACGCCAGGACAGCGGAGTCACTCACCACCTTCCGGAGACATTTGAAACCCCACCTCTTTAAGGAATACCTGGGATAGGATAAAGTAATCCTTCTACCCCCCCAAAAAAATAAATAAATAAATAAATAATGTAAAGTGGTTATCCCACTGGCTATAGGGTGAATGAACCAATTTGTAAGTGGCTCTGGATAAGAGCGTCTGCTAAATGACGTAAATGTAAATGTATTCACAAAGTGACTCAGAGTAATGCTGATCTAGGATCAGTTTATCCTTTTATATCATAATGAATAAGTTTCCATGGACACGGGGGAAGGGGAGGAAGGGGAGGAAGGGGAGGAAGGGGGGGAAGGGGGGGAAGGGGAGGAAGGGGAGGGCGGATGGATTTACTACTGTTGGCTGTTCTGTAGTATGCTGGGGCTGCAGACACAGAGTACCAGTACAACCTTTACACACACACACACACACACACACACACACACACACACACACACACACACACACACACAGAGAGAGAGATGTACGGACGCACACACACACACAAACACGGACGGCCGCACATGCACACACAGTCATGCAGACACACACAAGTACAGGAACGCACACACACACCTCTCTATGTTAGTTGTTCGTTAGTGGTCCATCATATTGAGAACATACAACCAGTCAGAAATACAGCTGGTGGTTTTTCAACTGGGAAATTCAACACCACTCTGCTGGGACACTCCACAGTCTGCTGAGACATATAGAAGAGGACCCCTCTCGGCTGTGTCCCTAATGGTGCCCTATTCCCTACACAGTGCATTACTTTTGACCAGAGCCCAATGGGTCCTGATGAGTACCCTAGTACACAGCCCAATGGGCCCTGATGACTACCCTAGTACACAGCCCAATGGGCCCTGATGACTACCCTAGTACACAGCCCAATAGGTCCTGATGACTACCCTAGTACACAGCCCAATAGGTCCTGATGACTACCCTAGTGCACAGCCCAATAGGTCCTGATGGCTACCCTAGTGCACAGCCCAATAGGTCCTGAT
Organism: Coregonus lavaretus; assembly: GCF_964263955.1. Lineage (NCBI taxonomy): Eukaryota > Metazoa > Chordata > Actinopteri > Salmoniformes > Salmonidae > Coregonus > Coregonus lavaretus. The sequence continues at coordinate 366,678 of NW_028162032.1, forward strand.
GACTACCCTAGTACACAGCCCAATGGGCCCTGATGACTACCCTAGTACACAGCCCAATGGACCCTGATGACTACCCTAGTACACAGCCCAATAGGTCCTGATGACTACCCTAGTACACAGCCCAATGGGCCCTGATGACTACCCTAGTACACAGCCCAATGGGTCCTGATGACTACCCTAGTACACAGCCCAATGGGCCCTGATAACTACCCTAGTACACAGCCCAATGGGTCCTGATGACTACCCTAGTACACAGCCCAATGGGCCCTGATGACTACCCTAGTGCACAGCCCAATAGGTCCTGATGACTACCCTAGTACACAGCCCAATGGGTCCTGATGACTACCCTAGTGCACAGCCCAATGGGTCCTGATGACTACCCTAGTACACAGCCCAATGGGCCCTGATGACTACCCTAGTACACAGCCCAATGGGTCCTGATGACTAATATAATAATAATATGCCATTTAGCAGACGCTTTTATCCAAAGCGACTTACAGTCATGCGTGCATACATTCTTACGTATGGGTGGTCCCGGGGATCGAACCCACTACCCTGGCGTTACAAGCGCCATGCTCTACCAATTGAGCTACAGAGGACCACGACAACCCTAGTACACAGCCCAATGGGTCCTGATGACTACCCTAGTACACAGCCCAATGGGTCCTGATGACTACCCTAGTACACAGCCTAATGGGCCCTGATGGCTACCCTAGTACACAGCCCAATGGGTCCTGATGACTACCCTAGTACACAGCCCAATGGGTCCTGATGACTACCCTAGTACACAGCCCAATGGGCCCTGGTGACTACCCTAGTACACAGCCCAATAGGTCCTGATGACTACCCTAGTACACAGCCCAATGGGTCCTGATGGCTACCCTAGTACACAGCCCAATGGGTCCTGATGACTACCCTAGTACACAGCCCAATGGGTCCTGATGACTACCCTAGTACACAGCCCAATATATATAAAGAGAGAGAGAGAGATATGAGAGATATGAGAGAGAGAGAGAGAGAGATATGAGAGAGAGAGAGATATGAGAGAGAGAGAGAGAGAGAGAGAGAGATATGAGAGAGCGAGAGAGAGAGAGAGAGAGAGAGAGAGAGAGAGAGAGGGCTTGGTGTCCTGCTGTTGACAAACCACAGGGTGCTCCTCTCCTCTCTGCTTGGCATGAACACAACAGACTCCTACCACGTGTTGGAGACAGCACTACTACAGTACTGTCCCTCATAAACACCACAAAGACCCATTCAGACCCACAGCACTGGTACTAGCACAGAGAAACTAAGGCTTCATCCCAAATGTCACTCCTACTATAGTGCACTACTTTTTACCAGGGCCCGTCCATTTGGGATGGAACCCAAGGAAGTCACAGTTCTCTGGCTGACTGAGAGACTCACAGCTGGGAACCTCCTCTTAGAGGTAATGATGATAATGTGGTCTGATAATATAGTTATTCTGATAATATGGTTATTCTGATAATATAGTCTGATAATATAGTTATTCTGATAATGGTTATTTTGATAATATAGTCTGATAATATGGTTATTCAGATAATATAGGTATTCTGATAATGGTTATTTTGATAATATAGTTATTCTGATAATGGTTATTTTGATAATATAGTCTGATAATATGGTTATTCAGATAATATAGGTATTCTGATAATGGTTATTTTGATAATATAGTTATTCTGATAATATGGTTAATCAGATAATATAGTTATTCAGATAATATAGTTATTCTGATTATGGTTATTCTGATAATATGGTTATTCTGATAATATAGGTATTCTGATAATATGGTTATTCTGATAATATAGTCTGATAATATGGTTATTCTGATATGGTTATTCTGATAATATAGTCTGATAATAGTTATTCAGATAATATGGTTATTCTGATATGGTTATTCAGATAATATGGTTATTCTGATATGGTTATTCTGATAATATGGTTATTCTGATAATATAATAATAATAATAATAATAAGCCATTTAGCAGACGCTTTTATCCAAAGCGATAGTCTGATAATAGTTATTCAGATAATATGGTTATTCTGATATGGTTATTCTGATAATATGGTTATTCTGATAATATGGTTATTCTGATATGGTTATTCTGATAATATAGTCTGATAATAGTTATTCAGATAATATGGTTATTCTGATAATATAGTCTGATAATATGGTTATTCTGATATGGTTATTCTGATAATATGGTTATTCTGATATGGTTATTCTGATAATATAGTTATTCTGATATGGTTATTCTGATAATATAGTTATTCTGATATGGTTATTCTGATAATATGGTTATTCTGATATGGTTATTCTGATAATATGGTTATTCTGATAATATGGTTATTCTGATAATAGGTATTCTGATAATATGGTTATTCTGATAATATGGTTATTCTGATATGGTTATTCTGATAATATGGTTATTCAACAGTTGTCAATAGAGCCAATAGCTTCAATGTGACCTGTGTCATGTTAGAGGGAGTTCCCAGCCGTGAGTCTCTCTGTCAGCCAGCGAGCTGTGACTTACTTGGGTTACGTCCCAAATGACACCCTATTCTCTATATAGTGCAAATAGGGTGCCATTTAGAACGCAGCCATCTCTCTGAGGTCTGCTGTTGTTCATTAGATTGTCGAGAGAGAGAGAGATAGAGACAGAGACAGACAGACAGAGAGATATAAAGAGAAAGAGAGAGAGACACAGAGAGAGAGAGAGAGAGATATTTATTGTTTATTTCACTTTTGTTTACTATCTACTTCACTTGCTTTGGCAATGTTAACATACGTTTCCCATGCCAATAAAGCCCTTAAATTGAATTGAATTGAATAGAGAGAGAGAGAGAGAGAGAGAGAGAGAGAGAGAGAGAGAGAGAGAGAGAGAGAGAGAGAGAGAGAGAGAGAGAGAGAGAGAGAGAGAGAGAGAGAGAGAGAGAGAGAGAGAGAGAGAGAGAGAGAGAGAGAGAGAGAGAGAGAGAGGGAGAGAGAGGAGAGAGAGAGAGAGAGAGAGAGGTTTGATGAAGAATGCAAAAACCTAAGAAAGAAATTGAGAAACCTATCCTAAACATCAGCGCCACAGGTAACTTCCACAAAGCTGTGAACGATCTGAGAGACAAGGCAAGAAGGGCCTTCTATGCCATCAAAAGGAACATAACATTTGACATACCAATTAGGATCTGGTTAAAAATACCCGCTAATTATCAAAATCCAGAAAAGAGCCGTTAAATTCTATAACCACTTAAAAGGAAGCGATTCCCAAACCTTCCATAACAAAGCCATCACCTACAGAGAGATGAACTTGGAGAAGAGTCCCCTAAGTAAGCTGGTCCTGGGGCTCTGTTCACAAACACAAACAGACCCCACAGAGCCCCAGGACAGCAACACAATTAGACCCAACCAAATCATTAGAAAACAAAAAGATAATTACTTGACACATTGGAAAGAATTAACAAAAAAACAGAGCACACTAGAATGCTATTTGGCTCTAAACAGAGAGTACACAGTGGCAGAATACCTGACCACTGTGACTGACCCAAACTTAAGGAAAGCTTTGACTATGTACAGACTCAGTGAGCATAGCCTTGCTATTGAGAGAGGCCGCCGTAGGCAGACCTGGCTCTCAAGAGAAGACAGGCTATGTGCACACTGCCCACAAAATGAGGTGGAAACTGAGCTGCACTTCCTAACCATATTAGAGACACATATTTCCCTCAGATTACAGAGATCCACAAAGAATTCGAAAACAAACCCAATTTTGATAAACTCCCTTATCTACTGGGTGAAATACCACAGTGTGCCATCACAGCAGCAAGATTTGTGACCTGTTGCCACAAGAAAAGGGCAACCAGTGAAGAACAAACACCATTGTAAATACAACCCATATTTATGTTTATTTATTTTCCCATTTGTACTTTAACTATTTGCACATTGTTAAAACACTGTATATAGACATAATATGACATTTGAAATGTCTTTATTATTTTCTAACTTCTGAGTGTAATGTTTACTGTTAATATTTATTGTTTATTTCACTTTTGTTTACTATCTACTTCACTTGCTTTGGCAATGTTAACACACGTTCCCCATGCCAATAAAGCCCTTCAATTGAATTGAATTGAATTGATATATAAAGAGAAAGAGAGAGAGCACCAGGCCAGGCTTGGTGTGCTGTGCTGGCATGCCTTTGACAAACCACATGGTGTTCCTCTCCTCTCCTCTCTGCTTGGCATGGGAACACAACAGACTCCTACCACGTTTTGGAGACAGTACTATTACACTACTAAAGTACTGTCCCTCATAAACACTACAAAGACCCATTCAGACCCACAGCACTGGCACTGGCACAGAGAAGCTATTGTAAGTTTAAGTCCCAAATGGCACCCTATTCCCTATATACAGTAGTGCACTACTTTTGTCCAGGACCCATTTGTGATGCAGATGTTCAGTATGTTGATGAAACCCTATCTGCTCTGTTAGGTGACATTTCATCCTCTCTTCCACTGGTGTTGCATGTCTTTGATCTTCATGATAAATGTGGTTAGAGTCTCTCTCCTCAGGAGATGTGGTTTATCTTCATGATAAATGTGGTTAGAGTCTCTCTCCGCAGGAGATGTGGTTTATCTTCATGATAAATGTGGTTAGAGTCTCTCTCCTCAGGAGATGTGGTTTATCTTCATGATGAATGTGGTTAGTCTCTCTCCTCAGGAGATGTGGTTTATCTTCATGATAAATGTGGTTAGAGTCTCTCTCCGCAGGAGATGTGGTTTATCTTCATGATGAATGTGGTTAGAGTCTCTCTCCGCAGGAGATGTAGTTTATCTTCATGATAAATGTGGTTAGAGTCTCTCTCCGCAGGAGATGTGGTTTATCTTCATGATGAATGTGGTTAGAGTCTCTCTCCTCAGGAGATGTGGTTTATCTTCATGATAAATGTGGTTAGAGTCTCTCTCCGCAGGAGATGTGGTTTATCTTCACGATGAATGTGATTAGAGTCTCTCTCCTCAGGAGATGTGGTTTATCTTCATGATGAATGTGGTTAGAGTCTCTCTCCGCAGGAGATGTGGTTTATCTTCATGATGAATGTGGTTAGAGTCTCTCTCCTCAGGAGATGTGGTTTATCTTCATGATGAATGTGGTTAGAGTCTCTCTCCGCAGGAGATGTGGTTTCTACAGAACATGATCCACTGTTTGCTCCATCACACCACCAGTACTGGAAGTGGAACGTAAAAGGTGACCTAATCCTATGCTCACTGTAATGTTACTGACAGGGTTTGTATTATAGAGAATGCATTCTATAAGGTGTCAGTATTCAAGCAGGACACATTTAGAGGCACAGAGATTGTATTAAATGACTAATTTAATCATTAAACATAATTCTGTGGTTAGAGGTGACGGTTCTCAGGACCGACTGTACAGACCGCTATGAAGCATCCCTGTTACAGGGACATAGCGGAGAACAGAGGAGACTATAATTGACCATGGTTTGGTTTGAATGACAGCTGTTGAGTGTAGAGTCGGTAGGCCTACAGTAACACAGTCAGTCAGTCTGTAGTCCTACTGTAACAGTCAGTCAGTCTGTGTCCTACTGTAACAGTCAGTCAGTCTGTGTCCTACTGTAACAGTCAGTCAGTCTGTAGTCCTACTGTAACAGTCAGTCTGTAGTCCTACTGTAACAGTCAGTCAGTCTGTAGTCCTACTGTTACAGTCAGTCAGTCTGTAGTCCTACTGTAACAGTCAGTCAGTCTGTAGTCCTACTGTAACAGTCAGTCTGTAGTCCTACTGTAACAGTCCGTCAGTCTGTAGTCCTCCTGTAACAGTCAGTCAGTCTGTAGTCCTACTGTAACAGTCAGTCTAGGACTAATGTAACAGTCAGTCAGTCTGTAGTCCTACTGTAACAATCAGTCAGTCTGTAGTCCTACTGTAACAGTCAGTCTGTAGTCCTACTGTAACAGTCAGTCAGTCTGTAGTCCTACTGTAACAGTCAGTCTGTAGTCCTACTGTAACAGTCAGTCAGTCTGTAGTCCTACTGTAACAGTCAGTCTGTAGTCCTACTGTAACAGTCAGTCTGTAGTCCTACTGTAACAGTCAGTCAGTCTGTAGTCCTACTGTAAAAGTCAGTCAGTCTGTAGTCCTACTGTAAAAGTCAGTCAGTCTGTAGTCCTACTGTAACAGTCAGTCAGTCTGTAGTCCTACTGTAACAGTCAGTCAGTCTGTAGTCCTACTGTAACAGTCAGTCAGTCTGTAGTCCTACTGTTACAGTCAGTCAGTCTGTAGTCCTACTGTAACAGTCAGTCAGTCTGTAGTCCTACTGTAACAGTCAGTCAGTCTGTAGTCCTACTGTTACAGTCAGTCAGTCTGTAGTCCTACTGTAACAGTCAGTCAGTCTGTAGTCCTACTGTAACAGTCAGTCTGTAGTCCTACTGTAACAGTCAGTCTGTAGTCCTACTGTAACAGTCAGTCTGTAGTCCTACTGTAACAGTCAGTCTGTAGTCCTACTGTAACAGTCAGTCTGTAGTCCTACTGTAACAGTCAGTCAGTCTGTAGTCCTACTGTAACAGTCAGTCAGTCTGTAGTCCTACTGTTACAGTCAGTCAGTCTGTAGTCCTACTGTAACAGTCAGTCAGTCTGTAGTCCTACTGTAACAGTCAGTCTAGGACTACTGTAACAGTCAGTCAGTCTGTAGTCCTACTGTAACAGTCAGTCTAGGACTAATGTAACAGTCAGTCAGTCTGTAGTCCTACTGTAATAGTCAGTCTGTAGTCCTACTGTAACAGTCAGTCAGTCTGTAGTCCTACTGTAACAGTCAGTCAGTCTGTAGTCCTACTGTAACAGTCAGTCAGTCTGTAGTCCTCCTGAAACAGTCAGTCAGTCTGTAGTCCTACTGTAACAGTCAGTCAGTCTGTAGTCCTACTGTAACAGTCAGTCTAGGACTACTGTAACAGTCAGTCAGTCTGTAGTCCTACTGTAACAGTCAGTCTAGGACTACTGTAACAGTCAGTCAGTCTGTAGTCCAACTGTAACAGTCAGTCAGTCTGTAGTCCTACTGTAACAGTCAGTCAGTCTGTGGTCCTACTGTAACAGTCAGTCTGTAGTCCTACTGTAACAGTCAGTCAGTCTGTAGTCCTACTGTAACAGTCAGTCAGTCTGTAGTCCTACTGTAACAGTCAGTCAGTCTGTGGTCCTACTGTAACAGTCAGTCTGTAGTCCTACTGTAACAGTCAGTCAGTCTGTAGTCCTACTGTAACAGTCAGTCTGTAGTCCTACTGTAACAGTCAGTCAGTCTGTAGTCCTACTGTAACAGTCAGTCTGTAGTCCTACTGTAACAGTCAGTCTGTAGTCCTACTGTAACAGTCAGTCTGTAGTCCTACTGTAACAGTCAGTCAGTCTGTGTCCTACTGTAACAGTCAGTCAGTCTGTGTCCTACTGTAACAGTCAGTCAGTCTGTAGTCCTACTGTAACAGTCAGTCAGTCTGTAGTCCTACTGTAACAGTCAGTCTGTAGTCCTACTGTAACAGTCAGTCAGTCGTCCTACTGTAACAGTCAGTCTGTAGTCCTACTGTAACAGTCAGTCAGTCTGTAGTCCTACTGTAACAGTCAGTCTAGGACTACTGTAACAGTCAGTCAGTCTGTAGTCCTACTGTAACCGTCAGTCAGTCTGTAGTCCTACTGTAACAGTCAGTCAGTCTGTAGTCCTACTGTAACAGTCAGTCTAGGACTACTGTAACAGTCAGTCAGTCTGTAGTCCTACTGTAACAGTCAGTCAGTCTGTAGTCCTACTGTAACAGTCAGTCAGTCTGTAGTCCTACTGTAACAGTCAGTCAGTCTGTAGTCCTACTGTAACAGTCAGTCAGTCTGTAGTCCTACTGTAACAGTCAGTCTAGGACTACTGCAACAGTCAGTCAGTCTGTAGTCCTACTGTAACAGTCAGTCAGTCTGTAGTCCTACTGTAACAGTCAGTCTGTGGTCCTACTGTAACAGTCAGTCTGTAGTCCTACTGTAACAGTCAGTCTGTAGTCCTACTGTAACAGTCAGTCAGTCTGTAGTCCTACTGTAACAGTCAGTCTGTAGTCCTACTGTAACAGTCAGTCTGTAGTCCTACTGTAACAGTCAGTCTGTAGTCCTACTGTAACAGTCAGTCAGTCGGTGTCCTACTGTAACAGTCAGTCAGTCTGTGTCCTACTGTAAAAGTCAGTCAGTCTGTAGTCCTACTGTAACAGTCAGTCAGTCTGTAGTCCTACTGTAACAGTCAGTCTGTAGTCCTACTGTAACAGTCAGTCAGTCGTCCTACTGTAACAGTCAGTCTGTAGTCCTACTGTAACAGTCAGTCAGTCTGTAGTCCTACTGTAACAGTCAGTCTGTAGTCCTACTGTAACAGTCAGTCAGTCTGTAGTCCTACTGTAACAGTCCGTCAGTCTGTAGTCCTACTGTAACAGTCAGTCAGTCTGTAGTCCTACTGTAACAGTCAGTCTAGTCCTACTGTAACAGTCAGTCTGTAGTCCTACTGTAACAGTCAGTCTGTAGGTCTACTGTAACAGTCAGTCAGTCTGTAGTCCTACTGTAACAGTCAGTCTAGCTAGGACTACTGTAACAGTCAGTCTGTAGTCCTACTGTAACAGTCAGTCAGTCTGTAGTCCTACTGTAACAGTCAGTCTGTAGTCCTACTGTAACAGTCAGTCTGTAGTCCTACTGTAACAGTCAGTCAGTCTGTAGTCCTACTGTAACAGTCAGTCTGTAGTCCTACTGTAACAGTCAGTCTGTAGTCCTACTGTAACAGTCAGTCTGTAGTCCTACTGTAACAGTCAGTCTGTAGTCCTACTGTAACAGTCAGTCTGTAGTCCTACTGTAACAGTCAGTCTAGGACTATTGTAACAGTCAGTCAGTCTGTAGTCCTACTGTAACAGTCAGTCAGTCTGTAGTCCTACTGTAACAGTCAGTCAGTCTGTAGTCCTACTGTAACAGTCAGTCAGTCTGTAGTCCTACTGTAACAGTCAGTCAGTCTGTAGTCCTACTGTAACAGTCAGTCTGTAGTCCTACTGTAACAGTCAGTCTGTAGTCCTACTGTAACAGTCAGTCAGTCTGTAGTCCTACTGTAACAGTCAGTCAGTCTGTAGTCCTACTGTAACAGTCAGTCAGTCTGTAGTCCTACTGTAACAGTCAGTCTGTAGTCCTACTGTAACAGTCAGTCAGTCTGTAGTCCTACTGTAACAGTCAGTCTGTAGTCCTACTGTAACAGTCAGTCAGTCTGTAGTCCTACTGTAACAGTCAGTCTGTAGTCCTACTGTAACAGTCAGTCTGTAGTCCTACTGTAAAAGTCAGTCAGTCTGTAGTCCTACTGTAACAGTCAGTCTAGGACTATTGTAACAGTCAGTCAGTCTGTAGTCCTACTGTAACAGTCAGTCAGTCTGTAGTCCTACTGTTACAGTCAGTCAGTCTGTAGTCCTACTGTAACAGTCAGTCTAGGACTACTGTAACAGTCAGTCAGTCTGTAGTCCTACTGTAACAGTCAGTCTAGGACTACTGTAACAGTCAGTCAGTCTGTAGTCCTACTGTAACAGTCAGTCAGTCTGTAGTCCTACTGTAACAGTCAGTCAGTCTGTGGTCCTACTGTAACAGTCAGTCTGTAGTCCTACTGTAACAGTCAGTCTAGGACTATTGTAACAGTCAGTCAGTCTGTAGTCCTACTGTAACAGTCAGTCAGTCTGTAGTCCTACTGTAACAGTCAGTCAGTCTGTAGTCCTACTGTAACAGTCAGTCAGTCTGTAGTCCTACTGTAACAGTCAGTCTGTAGTCCTACTTTAACAGTCAGTCTGTAGTCCTACTGTAACAGTCAGTCTGTAGTCCTACTGTAACAGTCAGTCAGTCTGTGTCCTACTGTAACAGTCAGTCAGTCTGTGTCCTACTGTAACAGTCAGTCAGTCTGTAGTCCTACTGTAACAGTCAGTCAGTCTGTAGTCCTACTGTAACAGTCAGTCTGTAGTCCTACTGTAACAGTCAGTCTGTAGTCCTACTGTAACAGTCAGTCTGTAGTCCTACTGTAACAGTCAGTCAGTCTGTGTCCTACTGTAACAGTCAGTCAGTCTGTGTCCTACTGTAACAGTCAGTCAGTCTGTAGTCCTACTGTAACAGTCAGTCAGTCTGTAGTCCTACTGTAACAGTCAGTCTGTAGTCCTACTGTAACAGTCAGTCAGTCTGTAGTCCTACTGTTACAGTCAGTCAGTCTGTAGTCCTACTGTAACAGTCAGTCAGTCTGTAGTCCTACTGTAACAGTCAGTCTGTAGTCCTACTGTAACAGTCCGTCAGTCTGTAGTCCTACTGTAACAGTCAGTCAGTCTGTAGTCCTACTGTAACAGTCAGTCTAGGACTAATGTAACAGTCAGTCAGTCTGTAGTCCTACTGTAACAATCAGTCAGTCTGTAGTCCTACTGTAACAGTCAGTCTGTAGTCCTACTGTAACAGTCAGTCAGTCTGTAGTCCTACTGTAACAGTCAGTCTGTAGTCCTACTGTAACAGTCAGTCAGTCTGTAGTCCTACTGTAACAGTCAGTCTGTAGTCCTACTGTAACAGTCAGTCTGTAGTCCTACTGTAACAGTCAGTCTGTAGTCCTACTGTAACAGTCAGTCAGTCTGTAGTCCTACTGTAAAAGTCAGTCAGTCTGTAGTCCTACTGTAACAGTCAGTCAGTCTGTAGTCCTACTGTAACAGTCAGTCAGTCTGTAGTCCTACTGTAACAGTCAGTCAGTCTGTAGTCCTACTGTTACAGTCAGTCAGTCTGTATTCCTACTGTAACAGTCAGTCAGTCTGTAGTCCTACTGTAACAGTCAGTCAGTCTGTAGTCCTACTGTTACAGTCAGTCAGTCTGTAGTCCTACTGTAACAGTCAGTCAGTCTGTAGTCCTACTGTAACAGTCAGTCAGTCTGTAGTCCTACTGTAACAGTCAGTCTGTAGTCCTACTGTAACAGTCAGTCTGTAGTCCTACTGTAACAGTCAGTCTGTAGTCCTACTGTAACAGTCAGTCTGTAGTCCTACTGTAACAGTCAGTCTGTAGTCCTACTGTAACAGTCAGTCAGTCTGTAGTCCTACTGTAACAGTCAGTCAGTCTGTAGTCCTACTGTTACAGTCAGTCAGTCTGTAGTCCTACTGTAACAGTCAGTCAGTCTGTAGTCCTACTGTAACAGTCAGTCAGTCTGTAGTCCTACTGTTACAGTCAGTCAGTCTGTAGTCCTACTGTAACAGTCAGTCAGTCTGTAGTCCTACTGTAACAGTCAGTCTGTAGTCCTACTGTAACAGTCAGTCAGTCTGTAGTCCTACTGTAACAGTCAGTCAGTCTGTAGTCCTACTGTAACAGTCAGTCTGTAGTCCTACTGTAACAGTCAGTCTGTAGTCCTACTGTAACAGTCAGTCTGTAGTCCTACTGTAACAGTCAGTCTGTAGTCCTACTGTAACAGTCAGTCTGTAGTGTAATACTAATTGTAATAGTGTGATAGTGTATGTCCATGATAATGTTCCCATCAGTCAGATCAATAAGAGGATGAGTTTCACTCTGCAGGGCCAGATGGCTCTCAGGAGGGAGTGGAAATGGTGAGGGTGTTATGACACAAACAAACACGCAGACACACACACACATACACATTACACACCAGTGGAGGCTGCTGAGGGGAGGACGGCTCATAATAATGGCTGGAAAGGAGCGAATGAAATGGCATCAAACACATGGAATCCATGTGTTTGATTTATTTGATACCATTCCACTGATTCTGCTCCAGCCATTACCACGAACCCGTCCTCCCCAAGTTAGGTGCCACCAACTTCCTGTGATACACACACAAGCATATACAAGGGAGCCCTGCATATAGACAATTTATAAATACAACATAATACAAATATACAAGATTACAAAATATAGTCAAGACAAGAGAAACAATCACATTCCTCAGCAAAGAGGTTTCTGATCAACAATTTGAACTGTCCGAGAGGCACCAGTACATTTAGTTGCTCCATACATGGGGTGCAAAGAAATCAAAAGCTGATTTACCCAACTCTGTGGAGACCGAAGGGATCTCCAGTTAGCCATCCCTGAGACCGGGTTTGGTCATTCGTACATCTAAAGTGTATTAATGATGTTAGGTATGGCAGAAGTTTATGTAAGATAGCTTTATAAATAAAAAGAGAGTAGTGAATCGATCTACGTGACTTCAAGGATCAGCTTACTCTCCCCAAATCCTAACCATAACCATGAGGAGAGACGCAACAGACATTAGATCAGTGTTTTCTAGGGAAACTTCATCTGTCAGTATTATGATTATACCTCAGCGCTTACTGCTTGTCCCACATACCTTTGCTTGCGTTCTACATCGAAACTGCTGCTGATTGGTCATTTGCTTATCAGAGGTGGGCTGACTCTTAGATATGGAGAAAGCTCATTGGTCAGTGGTAGATTTCCTTTCAGTCTATTGGCTGAGTCGGCTTTCAGACCTAGAGACGCAGCCGAACATTGGGTACTGTGTCCAACGTCTCTCTTCCTGTGTTACCGCCCTTGGGGTGAGAAAGAAAGCGAGCATCAGTGAAGCCTTCGTATTCATTGGAACAGTACAGTAAGTAACTAGCTAGAGTCATTTGATAGGTAGCGCCTTCTGGAGTGAACTGAAGACGTGTGGACTGAATTTGCCCAGTCGCTGTAGTTTCAGGTGAGAATACATCGAGGTTACAAATTGTGAATCGTTTTGCTCGCTATCTAACGTTAGCTACAGCAATCGTGTGGCCGTCTCACAATTTCGCTAGCATATGATACGGTAGCCAGTTAGCTATCTGGCTATGCTAAGTTAGATAGCCAACAGACACTTCTTGCTTCTCGGTCTGCCAGTGAGAGACGCAAGCTTGCGGTTTGTGTGTTGGTGACAGATTTTGTAACAACCTAATGATCCAATGCGGATGAATATGTGGTTAGCCAGCTAGTTAATGGATGATGTTGGACTCAGTGGAGGCAGTTCAGGGGCGTATTCGTTACGGAAACCGTTTAAGAACTAAATGCAAGCAAACAGAGCAAAACGAATAGAAACTCTTGTTCTGTTTGCTTCCGTTTAAGGAACGTGTTGCAACAGAATTGGCGTAATGAATACGCCCCAGTTTACGTTTTCGTGCACTCTCTCCACTTATCTCCTGTGTCTTTGGTCATAAATATGTCACCATTGCCCTCTTAGCTCTGTTCTTCCTCTCTAGCTAACCAGCTAGCTAGTTATATTGTCTGTGATCCACGAGCTTTACAGACAAATCATAATTTATTTGGGCGATATAGTCCGTAGCTACAGAATCAGAATGATATAGCTAACTAGCTAGCTTTTCAGTGAACGTTCATGTAGCAAACTAGTTAACTAAATCAATTGCCGATGTGCTTGTTATTATACTAGCTAGTGTGAATGTAGCCATTCATTTACCTACTAACGTTACAGCTTGTATGTTTTAGGGCATTGCCAAGTTAGTGCACATAAAAATAAATCTGAGTCCCATAGCATCGCTGCAGGACCTGTGGACCCCATTCCGTCACCTCCCTGTCGCAATGGGGCCGCGCCTGTCTGTCGTTGTCAGAACAACAAACCAATCTGTTTTGAAATCCTCTCCGCTAGCTGCACATCTGCCCAACTGTCAGGTTTTTACAGAGGTGACTCAGTTCAACGTGGGTCTTGCTCAGCTCAAATCGGCGTGGTTGTCAAGCATTTCAGACTGTTTACCATGCAAACAAGGTGTGTGTTAGCATGAGAGAGAGAGAAAGAAATAGAAATTGCGATTGTGTGTGTGTGTGCGGGCACTTTCATTGTTAGCTTGGGAGTAGCAGCAGAAACAATGCCTCCTGTCCTGTGTCACACCCCTGGTTTAGCAGCACTCCATAAAAGGTGCTTATTTAGTAGCTTGTATCCTTATCTGCCACCTGAAAGACTTGTGTGGTCACAACACTGCTTTCTTCTGAATGAAGGGTGGGGCCCAAGCCTGCCTTAATAAGGAAACGTGCGAGTTAGCCCAGGTGTGAAGTTTCCTTTAGGCACAGATCTACAATCAGCATGCCCCCTCCAGACCCTGCTTTACCATTAAAGGGAAAAACACTAACTTCTGTCACTCCGCCCAGTCCTGGGGGACAGTTCTGTCACTCCGCCCAGTCCTGGGGGACAGTTCTGTCTGTATAAAGACAGAGAGGTCGTAGTTCCGTTCGAGAGAGATATGCCTTTTAGCAGACACTTTCATCCAAGCGAGGAAATGTAAGAACAGTGTGTGTGTCTCCTACATGAGGACAACAAAGGAGTTCGCAACAGCTGATCCAGAGCAGCAGCAGAGAAGGTTAACGGGCTCAGAGATGCCAACTCAGCATGTTGTGTGTGTGTGAATATCACACTGTTAGCAGGTTTATCAGGTCTGATACTGCTAAGCCGGTTCTACTTCTGTCCGCTCCAACCGAGGGAGAAATTAGCCAGTAGCATGGTATGATGGTCATACTTCTACCATTCGGGTTGGGAAGGTGTGATTATTATTACACCAGATAGTGTTAGTGGGGGGAATTCTCTACTATGTTGTTTCTGTTCACCGCTGAGCGGAGGTTGTTGAGGAGAGGACACTTAAATTCTATCACCATTACATAGCCTAGCCCATGAATTCAAAGGTGCATGTGTGTGTAGAGCCTGCAGACTGTGGGGAGTGAGGGGAGAGTGTGTTTGTGTCCAACCGGTGAGCTGTAGCAGACACGGAGCAGGAGGAGAGGAGAGGACAGACGAGGAGGGGTGGAGAGGACAGACGAGGAGGGGTGGAGAGGACAGACGAGGAGGGGTGGAGAGGACAGACGAGGAGGGGTGGAGAGGACAGACGAGGAGGGGTGGAGAGGACAGACGAGGAGGGGTGGAGAGGACAGACGAGGAGGGGTGAAGAGGACAGAGAGGAGGGGTGGAGAGGACAGACGAGGAGGGGTGGAGAGGACAGACGAGGAGGGGTGGAGAGGACAGAGAGGAGGGGTGGAGAGGACAGATGAGGACGGGTGGAGACGAGGAGGGGGGGAGAGGACAGACGAGGAGGGGTGGAGAGGACAGACGAGGAGGGGTGGAGAGGACAGACGAGGAGGGGTGGAGAGGACAGACGAGGAGGGGTGGAGAGGACAGACGAGGAGGGGTGGAGAGGACAGACGAGGAGGGGTGGAGAGGACAGACGAGGAGGGGTGGAGAGGACAGACGAGGAGGGGTGGAGAGGAGGAGGGGTGGAGAGGACAGACGAGGAGGGGTGGAGAGGACAGACGAGGAGGGGTGGAGAGGACAGAGAGGAGGGGTGGAGAGGACAGACGAGGAGGGGTGGAGAGGACAGACGAGGAGGGGTGGAGAGGACAGAGAGGAGAGGAGGGGGGGAGAGGACAGAGAGGAGGGGGGGAGAGGACAGAGAGGAGGGGGGGAGAGGACAGACGAGGAGGGGTGGAGAGGACAGAGAGGAGAGGAGGGTGGAGAGGACAGAGAGGAGAGGAGGGGGGGAGAGGACAGAGAGGAGGGGGGAGAGGACAGAGAGGAGGGGGGGAGGACAGGAGAGGAGGGGTGGAGAGGACAGGAGAGGAGGGGTGGAGAGGACAGGAGAGGAGGGGTGGAGAGGACAGAGAGGAGGGGTGGAGAGGACAGACGAGGAGAGGACAGACAGGACAGAGAGGAGAGGACAGACGAGGAGGGGTGGAGAGGACAGAGAGGAGGGGTGGAGAGGACAGACGAGGAGGGGAGGAGAGGACAGAGAGGAGGGGTGGAGAGGAGGGGGGGAGAGGACAGACGAGGAGGGGTGGAGAGGAGGGGGGGAGAGGACAGACGAGGAGGGGTGGAGAGGACAGACGAGGAGGGGTGGAGAGGACAGATGAGGAGGAGACAGACGAGGAGGGGTGGAGAGGACAGACGAGGAGGAGAGGAGAGGACAGAGAGGAGGGGTGGAGAGGACAGACGAGGAGGATAGGAGAGGACAGAGAGGAGAGGTGGAGAGGACAGACGAGGAGGAGAGGAGAGGACAGACGAGGAGGGGAGGAGAGGACAGATGAGGAGGGGTGGAGGGGACAGAGAGGAGGGGTGGAGAGGAGGGGGGGAGAGGACAGACGAGGAGGGGTGGAGAGGAGGGGGGGAGAGGACAGACGAGGAGGGGGGGAGAGGACAGAGAGGAGGGGTGGAGAGGACAGAGAGGAGGGGTGGAGAGGACAGACGAGGAGGGGTGGAGAGGACAGACGAGGAGGGGTGGAGAGGACAGAGAGGAGGGGTGGAGAGGACAGAGAGGAGGGGTGGAGAGGACAGATGAGGAGAGGACAGACAGGACAGAGAGGAGAGGACAGACGAGGAGGGGTGGAGAGGACAGACGAGGAGGGGTGGAGAGGACAGAGAGGAGGGGTGGAGAGGTCAGAGAGGAGGGGTAGAGAGGAGGGGTGGAGAGGACAGAGAGGAGGGGTGGAGAGGACAGACGAGGAGGGGTGGAGAGGACAGACGAGGAGGGGTGGAGAGGACAGAGAGGAGGGGTGGAGAGGACAGACGAGGAGGGGTGGAGAGGACAGACGAGGAGGGGTGGAGAGGACAGACGAGGAGGGGTGGAGAGGACAGAGAGGAGAGGAGGGGGGGAGAGGACAGAGAGGAGGGGGGGAGAGGACAGAGAGGAGGGGGGGAGAGGACAGAGAGGAGGGGGGGAGAGGACAGAGAGGAGGGGTGGAGAGGACAGACGAGGAGGGGTGGAGAGGACAGAGAGGAGGGGGGGAGAGGACAGAGAGGAGGGGTGGAGAGGACAGACGAGGAGGGGTGGAGAGGACAGACGAGGAGGGGTGGAGAGGACAGACGAGGAGGGGTGGAGAGGACAGACGAGGAGGGGTGGAGAGGACAGACGAGGAGAGGACAGACAGGACAGAGAGGAGAGGACAGACGAGGAGGGGTGGAGAGGACAGACGAGGAGGGGAGGAGAGGACAGAGAGGAGGGGTGGAGATGAGGGGGGGAGAGGACAGACGAGGAGGGGTGGAGAGGAGGAGGGGTGGAGAGGAGGGGGGGAGAGGACAGACGAGGAGGGGTGGAGAGGACAGACGAGGAGGAGAGGAGAGGACAGAGAGGAGGGGTGGAGAGGACAGACGAGGAGGATAGGAGAGGACAGAGAGGAGGGGTGGAGAGGACAGACGAGGAGGAGAGGAGAGGACAGACGAGGAGGGGAGGAGAGGACAGATGAGGAGGGGTGGAGGGGACAGAGAGGAGGGGTGGAGAGGAGGGGGGGAGAGGACAGACGAGGAGGGGTGGAGAGGAGGGGGGGAGAGGACAGACGAGGAGGGGGGGAGAGGACAGAGAGGAGGGGTGGAGAGGACAGAGAGGAGGGGTGGAGAGGACAGACGAGGAGGGGTGGAGAGGACAGACGAGGAGGGGTGGAGAGGACAGAGAGGAGGGGTGGAGAGGACAGAGAGGAGGGGTGGAGAGGACAGATGAGGAGAGGACAGACAGGACAGAGAGGAGAGGACAGACGAGGAGGGGTGGAGAGGACAGACGAGGAGGGGTGGAGAGGACAGAGAGGAGGGGTGGAGAGGTCAGAGAGGAGGGGTAGAGAGGAGGGGTGGAGAGGACAGAGAGGAGGGGTGGAGAGGACAGACGAGGAGGGGTGGAGAGGACAGACGAGGAGGGGTGGAGAGGACAGAGAGGAGGGGTGGAGAGGACAGACGAGGAGGGGTGGAGAGGACAGACGAGGAGGGGTGGAGAGGACAGACGAGGAGGGGTGGAGAGGACAGAGAGGAGAGGAGGGGGGGAGAGGACAGAGAGGAGGGGGGGAGAGGACAGAGAGGAGGGGGGGAGAGGACAGAGAGGAGGGGTGGAGAGGACAGACGAGGAGGGGTGGAGAGGACAGAGAGGAGGGGGGGAGAGGACAGAGAGGAGGGGGGGAGAGGACAGAGAGGAGAGGACAGAGAGGAGGGGGGGAGAGGACAGAGAGGAGGGGTGGAGAGGACAGACGAGGAGGGGTGGAGAGGACAGACGAGGAGGGGTGGAGAGGACAGACGAGGAGGGGTGGAGAGGACAGACGAGGAGGGGTGGAGAGGACAGACGAGGAGAGGACAGACAGGACAGAGAGGAGAGGACAGACGAGGAGGGGTGGAGAGGACAGACGAGGAGGGGAGGAGAGGACAGAGAGGAGGGGTGGAGATGAGGGGGGGAGAGGACAGACGAGGAGGGGTGGAGAGGAGGAGGGGTGGAGAGGAGGGGGGAGAGGACAGACGAGGAGGGGTGGAGAGGACAGACGAGGAGGGGTGGAGAGGACAGACGAGGAGGAGAGGAGAGGACAGAGAGGAGGGGTGGAGAGGACAGACGAGGAGGAGAGGAGAGGACAGAGAGGAGGGGTGGAGAGGACAGAGAGGAGGGGTGGAGAGGACAGACGAGGAGGAGAGGAGAGGACAGAGAGGAGGGGTGGAGGGGACAGAGAGGAGGGGTGGAGAGGAGGGGGGGAGAGGACAGACGTGGAGGGGTGGAGAGGAGGGGGGGAGAGGACAGACGAGGAGGGGGGGAGAGGACAGAGAGGAGGGGTGGAGAGGACAGAGAGGAGGGGTGGAGAGGACAGAGAGGAGGGGTGGAGAGGACAGACGAGGAGGGGTGGAGAGGACAGACGAGGAGGGGTGGAGAGGACAGAGAGGAGGGGTGGAGAGGACAGACGAGGAGGGGTGGAGAGGACAGAGAGGAGGGGTGGAGAGGACAGACGAGGAGGGGTGGAGAGGACAGACGAGGAGGGGTGGAGAGGACAGACGAGGAGGGGTGGAGAGGACAGAGAGGAGGGGTGGAGAGGACAGACGAGGAGGGGTGGAGAGGACAGAGAGGAGAGGAGGGGGGGAGAGGACAGAGAGGAGAGGAGGGGGGGGAGAGGACAGAGAGGAGGGGGGGAGAGGACAGAGAGGAGGGGGGGAGAGGACAGAGAGGAGGTGGGGAGAGGACAGAGAGGAGAGGAGGGGGGGAGAGGACAGAGAGGAGGGGAGGAGAGGACAGAGAGGAGAGGAGGGGAGGAGAGGACAGAGAGGAGAGGAGGGGGGGAGAGGACAGAGAGGAGGGGGGGAGAGGACAGAGAGGAGGGGTGGAGAGGACAGACGAGGAGGGGTGGAGAGGACAGGAGAGGAGGGGTGGAGAGGACAGAGAGGAGGGGTGGAGAGGACAGACGAGGAGGGGTGGAGAGGACAGACGAGGAGAGGACAGACAGGACAGAGAGGAGAGGACAGACGAGGAGGGGTGGAGAGGACAGAGAGGAGGGGTGGAGAGGACAGACGAGGAGGGGAGGAGAGGACAGAGAGGAGGGGTGGAGAGGAGGGGGGGAGAGGACAGACGAGGAGGGGTGGAGAGGACAGACGAGGAGGGGTGGAGAGGACAGATGAGGAGGAGACAGACGAGGAGGGGTGGAGAGGACAGACGAGGAGGAGAGGAGAGGACAGAGAGGAGGGGTGGAGAGGACAGACGAGGAGGAGAGGAGAGGACAGAGAGGAGGGGTGGAGAGGACAGAGAGGAGGGGTGGAGAGGACAGACGAGGAGGAGAGGAGAGGACAGAGAGGAGGGGTGGAGAGGACAGACGAGGAGGAGAGGAGAGGACAGACGAGGAGGGGAGGAGAGGACATATGAGGAGGGGTGGAGAGGAGGGGGGGAGAGGACAGACGAGGAGGGGTGGAGGGGTGGAGAGGAGGGGGGGAGAGGACAGACGAGGAGGGGGGGAGAGGACAGAGAGGAGGGGTGGAGAGGACAGAGAGGAGGGGTGGAGAGGACAGAGAGGAGGGGTGGAGAGGACAGACGAGGAGGGGTGGAGAGGACAGAGAGTAGGGGTGGAGAGGACAGAGAGGAGGGGTGGAGAGGACAGACGAGGAGGGGTGGAGAGGACAGAGAGGAGGGGTGGAGAGGACAGAGAGGAGGGGTGGAGAGGACAGAGAGGAGGGGTGGAGAGGACAGACGAGGAGGGGTGGAGAGGACAGACGAGGAGAGGACAGACAGGACAGAGAGGAGAGGACAGACGAGGAGGGGTGGAGAGGACAGAGAGGAGGGGTGGAGAGGACAGACGAGGAGAAAGCTGCAGCTTTTTTAAAGTACCAGTTTGTAACTCCTCCAACCCCACCTCCTCCAACCCCACCTCCCTCAATCCACGTTTGTTGTTTTACCACAGCAGTGACTGCCCTGTCAGCATCTGATCCTTCCATTCCTCCCTCTTTACATCAGTTCTCTCTCTCCCCCTTCTTGCCTCTCTCCTCCACTCCATCTGTTTTTCATCCTGCTCTGCCTATCCCCAGCCACTCTAGAAGGGAGTGTCCCACACCAGCAGAGGAGAGAAAAGAACAGAGCAGGACGGAGGGGGGAGGGAAAGAGGAGAACAGATGAGTGAAGGAGAGAACTCAGAGTGGAAAATAATACAGAAGAGGATGAAGGGAGGAGAGGAGGGAGGAGAGAGGGAGAGGAGAGAGAAGAGCTGAGATAGAGGGAGTAGGGAGGGAGGAGAGAGGGAGTAGGGAGAGAGGGAGTAGGGAGGGGGGGAGAGGAGGAGGAGGGAGAATAGAGAGAGGAGAGAGGGAGAGGAGGGAGGAGAGAGAGAGAAGAGCTGAGATAGGGAGAGAGGGAGGATAGAGAGAGGAGAGGGAGAGGAAAGAAAGGCAGGGTTTACATTTGTTTCCTCTTGAGTAGTGTAGCTAGAAGTAGAGGGAGAATATTACGAAAGGGAGAGAAAGAATGGAGGAGAGGGGGAGGAAGAGGTTAGTTTATCATCCCCTAGGATAGTAAAGGTCGTTATCAATAAAACCTCACAATAAGGTGCAGAGCGTTCAATTTGGCTGCTGGGGGGTCAAGTAGACCACCAGCTCCGCTAAAACCATTGACAACTACGTTTTCAAGGGATTGTTAAATAAATGTTAACTATTTGGTTGTAATATCATCACCTCTTGAAGAGTATAGTTAAGAACTACAGATGTTTCCAATTATTCCACATTTAGCTCCATCTTCAGAGTTATACAGAAAGTAACTGCAGGCTTTTCATGATCAGTAAACATCAATGGATCATGTATCCAGGGTAGCCCCACGATCTCTCTCAATATTGGCCACCATTAATTGGATATTTCAGTGATATTAAATAAAAGTTCATTACACCTGACAAGCGTGAGTGGTTTAGGTTAATTTCCCATCCTTTGTGGGCTCTGCCTGTCAAGCAGCAGAAGGGCGCATAATGATTACTCTGCAAGCTACCGGTAGAAACCGTAGTAAGTAGAACTCATTTACTTTTTTCTCCAACCAACATAGCTAGGCCTACCTAGCAAAGTTAGCTAACATTAACCCCTTTTCAACTTGGTTTTTTTATTTATTTCACCTTTATTTAACCAGGTAAGCCAGTTGAGAACAAGTTCTCATTTACAACTGCGACCTGGCCAAGATAAAGCAAAGCAGTGCGATAAAAACAACAACACAGAGTTACATATGGGGTAAAACAAAACATAAAGTCAAAAATACAACAGAAAATATATATACAGTGTGTGCAAATGTAGCAAGTTATGGAGGTAAAGCAATAAATAGGCTATAGTGCAAAATAATTACAATTAGTATTAACACTGGAATGATAGATGTGCAAGAGATAATAGTGTTTAATCGTGATTGCTGCTGACAGATTGATGGACCACTTCAAAATTGGCTAGCTGGCTAACAACAGATCACGTCAATATGGCTAGATAACAAGCTAGCTTTCAGGGGATAAACTTGGTGGCTATATCCAAATATTGTTTGATTGCTTGTTCTATAATGGTGGTGGTGACAGTAGTCCGACTGACGACTTTACCAAGAGGACAACTTGCCGATGTCAAGCTCTTTCCAAAAGCCTAATCTCTAATGAAGCAAGCTAAATGACATGTTTGCTTAGCTAGCTAAATGAATAGGCTACCCTCACGTATCTGAAAATACATGATCCATTGATGTTTACTGATCATGAAAAGCCTGCAGTTACTTTCTGTATAACCCTGAAGATGGAGCTAAATGTGGAATAATTGGAAACATCTGTAGTTCTGACTATACTCTTCAAGAGGTGATGATATTACAACCAAATAGTTAACATTTATTTAACAATCCCTTGAAAACGGCACGCAGTTGTCAATAGTTTTAGCGGAGCTGGTGGTCCCCTTGCCCCCCAGCAGGTAAATGGAACGCTCTGCACCGTATTGTGACTTCTTACATTTACATTTTAGTCATTTAGCAGACGCTCTTATCCAGAGCGACTTACAGGAGCAATTAGGGTTAAGTGCCTTGCTCAAGGGCACATCGACAGATTTTTTTTTTACCTAGTCGGCTCGGGGATTAGAACCAGCGACCTGTCGGTTACTGGGCACAACACTCTTAACCACTAAGCTACCTGCCGCCCTTATTGGTAACGTCCTATAGTTGGAGGATGTTCATAGTACAGAACTCTGTCTCTCTGTCCCTGGGGTTGTGTTCTAATGTAATAACCATTCTCCATTTCCTGCTCAACTTTAACATTACTCAACATCTCTGTCTCTGTGGAAAGGAAAGACTACTGTGTAAGCAATGTTATTTTTGGACAGGTTGAAGCTAAAGCTAGTCATTTGATTGTTTCTTCTTCAATGGGGCTAGATTTAGATGCATGTACGCTTGTTTCAGTCTAGAGGGAGAAATAGGTCCAGTCTTTGTACAGCGACCTCTTTCTCCTGACCTTGTGTGAGTCCCTGTAGATCTGGATAGTTTCTCCTGACCTTGTGGAAGTCCCTGTAGATCTGGATAGTTTCTCCTGACCTTGTGGAAGACCCTGCAGATCTGGATAGTTTCTCCTGACCTTGTGGAAGACCCTGTAGATCTGGATAGTTTCTCCTGACCTTGTGGAAGACCCTGTAGATCTGGATAGTTTCTCCTGACCTTGTGGAAGACCCTGTAGATCTGGATAGTTTCTCCTGACCTTGTGGAAGACCCTGTAGATCTGGATAGTTTCTCCTGACCTTGTGTGAGTCCCTGTAGATCTGGATAGTTTCTCCTGACCTTGTGGAAGACCCTGTAGATCTGGATAGTTTCTCCTGACCTTGTGGAAGACCCTGTAGATCTGGATAGTTTCTCCTGACCTTGTGTGAGTCCCTGTAGATCTGGATAGTTTCTCCTGACCTTGTGGAAGACCCTGTAGATCTGGATAGTTTCTCCTGACCTTGTGGAAGACCCTGTAGATCTGGATAGTTTCTCCTGACCTTGTGTGAGTCCCTGTAGATCTGGATAGTTTCTCCTGACCTTGTGGAAGACCCTGTAGATCTGGATAGTTTCTCCTGACCTTGTGTGAGTCCCTGTAGATCTGGATAGTTTCTCCTGACCTTGTGGAAGACCCTGTAGATCTGGATAGTTTCTCCTGACCTTGTGTGAGTCCCTGTAGATCTGGATAGTTTCTCCTGACCTTGTGGAAGACCCTGTAGATCTGGATAGTTTCTCCTGACCTTGTGTGAGTCCCTGTAGATCTGGATAGTTTCTCCTGACCTTGTGGAAGACCCTGTAGATCTGGATAGTTTCTCCTGACCTTGTGTGAGTCCCTGTAGATCTGGATAGTTTCTCCTGACCTTGTGGAAGACCCTGTAGATCTGGATAGTTTCTCCTGACCTTGTGGAAGACCCTGTAGATCTGGATAGTTTCTCCTGACCTTGTGGAAGACCCTGTAGATCTGGATAGTTTCTCCTGACCTTGTGGAAGACCCTGTAGATCTGGATAGTTTCTCCTGACCTTGTGGAAGACCCTGTAGATCTGGATAGTTCTCCTGACCTTGTGGAAGACCCTGTAGATCTGGATAGTTTCTCCTGACCTTGTGGAAGACCCTGTAGATCTGGATAGTTTCTCCTGACCTTGTGGAAGACCCTGTAGATCTGGATAGTTTCTCCTGACCTTGTGGAAGACCCTGTAGATCTGGATAGTTTCTCCTGACCTTGTGGAAGACCCTGTAGATCTGGATAGTTTCTCCTGACCTTGTGGAAGACCCTGTAGATCTGGATAGTTTCTCCTGACCTTGTGGAAGACCCTGTAGATCTGGATAGTTTCTCCTGACCTTGTGGAAGACCCTGTAGATCTGGATAGTTTCTCCTGACCTTGTGGAAGACCCTGTAGGATCTGGATAGTTTCTCCTGACCTTGTGTGAGTCCCTGTAGATCTGGAATAGTTTCTCCTGACCTTGTGTGAGACCCTGTAGATCTGATAGTTTCTCCTGACCTTGTGGAAGACCCTGTAGATCTGGATAGTTTCTCCTGACCTTGTGGAAGACCCTGTAGATCTGGATAGTTTCTCCTGACCTTGTGGAAGACCCTGTAGATCTGGATAGTTTCTCCTGACCTTGTGGAAGACCCTGTAGATCTGGATAGTTTCTCCTGACCTTGTGGAAGACCCTGTAGATCTGGATAGTTTCTCCTGACCTTGTGGAAGACCCTGTAGATCTGGATAGTTTCTCCTGACCTTGTGGAAGACCCTGTAGATCTGGATAGTTTCTCCTGACCTTGTGTGAGTCCCTGTAGATCTGGATAGTTTCTCCTGACCTTGTGGAAGACCCTGTAGATCTGGATAGTTTCTCCTGACCTTGTGGAAGACCCTGTAGATCTGGATAGTTTCTCCTGACCTTGTGGAAGACCCTGTAGATCTGGATAGTTTCTCCTGACCTTGTGGAAGACCCTGTAGATCTGGATAGTTTCTCCTGACCTTGTGGAAGACCCTGTAGATCTGGATAGTTTCTCCTGACCTTGTGGAAGACCCTGTAGATCTGGATAGTTTCTCCTGACCTTGTGGAAGACCCTGTAGATCTGGATAGTTTCTCCTGACCTTGTGGAAGACCCTGTAGATCTGGATAGTTTCTCCTGACCTTGTGGAAGACCCTGTAGATCTGGATAGTTTCTCCTGACCTTGTGGAAGACCCTGTAGATCTGGATAGTTTCTCCTGACCTTGTGTGAGTCCCTGTAGATCTGGATAGTTTCTCCTGACCTTGTGTGAGTCCCTGTAGATCTGGATAGTTTCTCCTGACCTTGTGGAAGACCCTGTAGATCTGGATAGTTTCTCCTGACCTTGTGGAAGACCCTGTAGATCTGGATAGTTTCTCCTGACCTTGTGGAAGACCCTGTAGATCTGGATAGTTTCTCCTGACCTTGTGGAAGACCCTGTAGATCTGGATAGTTTCTCCTGACCTTGTGGAAGACCCTGTAGATCTGGATAGTTTCTCCTGACCTTGTGGAAGACCCTGTAGATCTGGATAGTTTCTCCTGACCTTGTGGAAGACCCTGTAGATCTGGATAGTTTCTCCTGACCTTGTGGAAGACCCTGTAGATCTGGATAGTTTCTCCTGACCTTGTGTGAGTCTCTGTAGATCTGGATAGTCACCTGTGTTTACTGCAGAAACTGAGGTGAGCATGACTTTGCATACAGCCAGCTCATATGACTTTATCCCTCAAAGGTGTTCCACTCCTATGACTTTATCCCTCAAGGGTGTGTGTCGTGTTTGTTTAGTTTTGTGTGTGTGGGGAGTCCGAGTAGTGGTGTGTGTGTGTGTGAGTGTGTGTGTGTGTGTGTGTGTACTGTACATCTATAACTAGAGAGGCTGGTTGTACTATGTTCTGGTGTTCTGGTGTTACTATTGGCTCTGAGACATCTGCTGTTGTCTAGGAGGATTAGTAGAGCCCGGAGAAGGAGAAAGGCATCAATCAGACTCTACTAATGGATCCTCTCAGTGTCCTGTCCTCCCAGACCCTTACCATCATTACCTCCCTTCCATGCTCCATTACTCCTGTCTGGACTGACTACTCAACCTAATCACCTGGAGGGTCCTGGAGGAGACAGAAAAACAGCCATTAGTATGGGTTGGATAACCTGTGAGAGTGGTTAAGTGTGACGGTGGTGTTGACTAAACAGAGAAAGTAGGTAGCTGACGTAAGAGCCGAGATGACATTGTGGGAAGAGAATGACGTGTGTGTATAGATTAGTCTATAGGTTCAGGGGTCTCCAGTCAGACCTCACTGGCCACTCTGCCTTCCAGTCACAGCTAAGTTAACCAAGAGGTTAAACGCCAGGTAGTTTAACACACATTGTGAGTATACATTTGGAAAGCATTAGTCTAGATGATGATGATGGATTTGTCTGTGTGTGTATTTGGCTTCTACAATGGCGGAAACGGTTTTCTAGAAAGCTGGCGGTCGTTCCAACGGGGAACTGAAACAAATGGTTATTATCCCACAGATAAACTGGCTGCATCTAGTTTGCTTTTACTATCATGGATGTTTAACTCCTGGCCCTGGCTTGAATTGTGAAAAGGTTTAGGGCTTAGTTAGGCCTACGATAGATTGAACACAGCCTATAACCTATTAGAAGAGGCAACATCATCTTGAACTTATTCAGTCATGTTATTTCTGAGTAGGGTGTTCTACCTGGTCTGGTATAAACATCAGGCTGTGGACTGGACTAGGACCTGACCCGCTTTATTCCTGTCTTCATAAACCTGATTTGGATCATCAATAGCCAGCAATGGATGCTATCAACATTACTATCATCATGAATGCTGACATTTCATCTGCTCTCATTCACTTTACATCAGGGCTGAATGAGCCTGTTATTTCCCTGTTAGCCCTATGCTATAGAGCCCCACAGTGGAGGTGTCATAATTCCCATAAAACCTAGCGGTCAAACAGGGAAATATTTCCAATTGTTTTTCCACCATTCATTTTTCCCATAGGGGATTTAAGAAATTAAAATAAGGTCTGTCTTAAGTGTAGGCTTAGCCTGGCATGACGTTTTGATAACCATGTAAATCTCTCTCGGACAAGGTGACTTTTATCAATATATTAGACTCTATTTAATCTCAGATTCGAAAATGCTAATTAGCATCAACATAGACATCATGCAAGACTACAAATCCCTGCAAGGTCCTGCACGTCATCTCTAGCTGACACCTTTGCTAACACGTATTGTGTCAATTAAAAACTTTCACAAGACAGTTTACAGAACTGTCCGTTTAAAGACATTTAGCCTATTTATTCATTACTACATTTAGCTAACATTAGATAGTTAATCCAGAGATTCTTACCTTTGCCTTGATTCAGCAGTCTCATCCACATCATCATGGCATTTGTAGTTCTTTATGAAAGCCACATTAGCAGCTAATTAGCATTTCATTTTTGGGAGGTAAATACAGGTGAATATATTGATAAAAAAATACCAGCTGCGCAGAGGCGCACAAAATTGAACTTCACTCAACTTTACTAGACTTTCGCCCCGTTAGTTTACACCAGTGTTTCCCAACTCCGGTCCTCCAGTATCCCCGACAGAACACATTGTTGTTGTAGCGCCAGACAAACACACCTGATTCTACTTGTCAAGGGCTTGATGATTAGTTGACAAGTTGAATCCGGTGTGCTTGACCGGGGCCACAACAGAACATATGTACTGTTGGAGATACTGGGGGACCGGAGTTGGGGAACACTGCTTTACACTATCAATGTTTCCTTTACTGTGGGAATTCTGATCTAATCAACATATTAGTCCCTTTCAATGCAACAAACCAAAACAAATCTAACTATGCAAGACGGTTAGTGATTTAGTTTTAGGCAGAGCTTATCGGAGGAGGATTCTATTGTATTGACAGGCACGAAACGGTTCGGGAGTAGATGAGCTTGTTTTGAGATGTTATCACACACACAGAGCAGCACATGTGTTGATATTCTTTGCTAGTTAGTGAGTTGTTATTATTAGCCCAGTTATAGCAATGGGGGAGTGATTGCCTCCTACAAGAGCAAAAAAGGTGTAGCCATCTTTGGAAAGTGAGTCAGTTAAAGAGCTTTTTATGTCTTAAAGGGGCAGTGTTGTATTTTGAGACAGGCTTGAATAAGCAGCCAATAGGCAGAGGGTGCCATACATTTTTGGTATGGGAATAATATGGAATATAAAGTAGTTTCTTGCATCAAACAACACAATACAACAATTTCAGTCACTTATATTAAAAATGTTTCATGTTATTTTGATTTTTTTTAATCTAATGGAATGTAGGAATACATTGAACACCACACATTGGCTGCTACTATAGGCTGTATCGTAGAATTGCTATTTCCTTGAGAAAGTGTTATGATGGTAGGCCACTCTGATAGGCCTACATCATCATCACATGGCCTACTTGTACACTGTCTGTAACTGTAACTTAAAGCTGGTAAAGTCTGTGTTCGCAGTCAAGTTTCCGCTCAGCAGACCTGAAATTTGCTCAGTGCCTCCCAAAAATGTAGGGAACACTGGAACTAACTCCTCCTTAGAACAGGCCCTGAGTCAGCACAGCACCATAGAACCCATGAGAACCTTTTGGAAGCCACAAGAACCCTTTGGAAGCCACGTGAACCCTTTGGAAGCCACGAGAACCCGTTGGAAGCTATGAGAACCCGTTGGAAGCCACGAGAACCCGTTGGAAGCCATGAGAACCCGTTGGAAGTGTTCAGGGCTCAACCCACCCAGTTTATGTGATGTTTAAGACCGAAGAACAGACGGTGTCGGACTGGCTTTGATTACAGTACCTACTTTGATCCCACTAACTCAAATGTTACCATCTTTCCCCCCCCCTCTCTCACTCTGTCTCGCTCTGTCTCTCTCTCTGTCTGTCTGTCTCTCTCTCTGTCTGTCTGTTTCTGTATGTGTGTCTGTCTCTGTGTCTGTCTGTCTGTTTCTGTCTGTGTGTGTCTCTCTCTGTCTCTCTGTCTGTCTGTCTGTCTGTCTAGCAGGTTACCTGCCCCTAGGCGTGACACTTGGACCCAGAGGAACACAGACAGACATCCCGGTCCCCAGTCTGCAGTAGGTGTAGCAGAGAGAGAGCATGGCGCTGTCGTTTAAGAAAGACTTGGAGAAGTACAAGGAGATTGATGAGGATGAGATCCTTAACAACCTGTCAGAGCAGGAACTCAAACAACTGGAGACCGCTCTGGAGGAGATGGACCCAGAGGTATGGAGGGGCGGGGTGGTGCGTCTCTCTGCGTCTGTGTCTTCCTTGTGTTTACTCCTTGTTAGCTAGACAGACATCTCATTCTTATCAACGTTTAACCTCCAACTCAACTCTCGCAATCCTCAACTCTCAATGTTGTGAAATCTAAGGGAGAGGGAAAGAGAGCGTGTGTGTGTATTTATGTGTTGATTCTGCAGAGAGTCTGCCAAGTGTTTGTATGGTTATTTGCTAGCGGAATGGAGCAGAATGGAGCAGAATGGAGCAGAATGGAGCAGAGCAGAGTAGAGTAGAGTAGGATAATGAACCCCCCCCCAGAGCCAGAGTGAGACCAATAGCCCTTTTTAAACACTATTGTAGTGATATTACACAATACAAACCGACAGAAGTATTGGGAAATGTGGGAATAGGCCTATTTCAAGACACGTTACGTCTAAAGTAGAGAGCATCTTAAACATTATTCTTGTCTTTCACTTATAGACAGCATGAGTGAGATGAATCAACTAACTAGGCGACCATAGGAACACAACACATCACCGAATGTAGCCCTAATGTTTTTAAACATGAATTCTCCAATCACCAATTGATCAATCAGTCAATAAACCCGTGTATCCACCCCTCCGTGTCTCCCCCCAGAATGCATTGCTGCCAGCGTCGATGCGTCAGAAGGACCACACAGTGAAAGCAGCCACCGGCCCCTACAGCAGAGAGAAACTCCTCAGTTATCTGGAGAAGGAGGCTCTGGAGTATAAAGACAGAGATGACGTAGTGTCATTCACTGGAGAGAGGAAAGGTATGGTACCTGGTGTGTGTTGAGACGGTCTACAGTGTCTCCCCTACAATTTATCTCAGCAGCTGTGGCAAAATTAGCTGGGGGAGGGGGGTCCGGGGGCATGCTACCCCGGTGGGGATTTTTTTTTTAGGAGAACGACTGTGAGAAATGATATTCTACTCCCAAATGCATGATATCATCTGAAATATATCTGCACTGTAGAGAGATGATGAGGAGCATGCGGTGGCTGTGCGCTTGTGGCTCTCATTCGCGCCACTGCTCGCTCTGTTTGCTACAAATATACTTTATAACTCGTCACTCGGATCTTAAAGGGATAGTGCGCGATTTTGGCAATTTAACTCATGGATACCATTTCTATGTCTGTTATTGGTGCTATCGCTAGTTAACAATTGCCCTAAAGCTAGTTATAGCAACTTCCTTCAATCAGCACGCAGAGACATAAAAATGGTATCCATGAGTTAATCTGACTCTGGGTAAGTAGAAAATAAGCTTAATTGCCAAAATTAATAATAATACAAAAAATATATATTTTGGGGGGGAGTGGCTGCGGGGCGCCGCTGCTAAATTAATATAGGGGAAACTCTGGGTGTGTATGTGTTGAAGTAGTGTGTGTGTTTGTGCACATTTTCTACACTGCTGGTGAGTAGTGTCATGTCACTACTATTTATATTCTGTCCATACTGTCTATACACACCATTTATTATATATTTATTTACTCTGACATTGCTCGTTCTGATATTGCTTTCTTTTTTACGTTTTGTATTATGTGTGTATTGCTAGGTATTATTACTGTACTGTTGGAGCTAGAAACACAATAATTACTGTACTGTTGGAGCTAGAAACACAATCATTACTGTACTGTTGGAGCTAGAAACACAATCATTACTGCACTATTGGAGCTAGAAACACAATCATTACTGTACTGTTGGAGCTAGAAACACAATCATTACTGCACTGTTGGAGCTAGAAACACAATCATTACTGTACTGTTGGAGCTAGAAACACAATCATTACTGTACTGTTGGAGCTAGAAACACAATCATTACTGCACTGTTGGAGCTAGTAACACAATCATTACTGTACTGTTGGAGCTAGAAACACAATCATTACTGTACTGTTGGAGCTAGAAACACAATCATTACTGTACTGTTGGAGGTAGAAACACAATCATTACTGCACTGTTGGAGCTAGAAACACAATCATTACTGCACTGTTGGAGTTAGAAACAATCATTACTGTACTGTTGGAGCTAGAAACACAATCATTACTGCACTGTTGGAGCTAGAAACACAATCATTACTGCACTGTTGGAGCTAGAAACACAATCATTTCTGTACTGTTGGAGCTAGAAACACAATCATTACTGTACTGTTGGAGCTAGAAACACAATCATTACTGTACTGTTGGAGCTAGAAACACAATCATTACTGTACTGTTGGAGCTAGAAACACAATCATTACTGCACTGTTGGAGCTAGAAACACAATCATTACTGCACTGTTGGAGCTAGAAACACAATCATTACTGCACTGTTGGAGCTAGAAACACAATCATTACTGTACTGTTGGAGCTAGAAACACAATCATTACTGTACTGTTGGAGCTAGAAACACAATCATTACTGTACTGTTGGAGCTAGAAACACAATCATTACTGCACTGTTGGAGCTAGAAACACAATCATTACTGCACTGTTGGAGCTAGAAACACAATCATTACTGCACTGTTGGAGCTAGAAACACAATCATTACTGTACTGTTGGAGCTAGAAACACAATCATTACTGTACTGTTGGAGCTAGAAACACAATCATTACTGTACTGTTGGAGCTAGAAACACAATCATTACTGTACTGTTGGAGCTAGAAACACAATCATTACTGCACTGTTGGAGCTAGAAACACAATCATTACTGTACTGTTGGAGCTAGAAACACAATCATTACTGTACTGTTGGAGCTAGAAACACAATCATTACTGCACTGTTGGAGCTAGAAACACAATCATTACTGTACTGTTGGAGCTAGAAACACAATCATTACTGCACTGTTGGAGCTAGAAACACAATCATTACTGTACTGTTGGAGCTAGAAACACAATCATTACTGCACTGTTGGAGCTAGAAACACAATCATTACTGCACTGTTGGAGCTAGAAACACAATCATTACTGTACTGTTGGAGCTAGAAACACAATCATTACTGTACTGTTGGAGCTAGAAACACAATCATTACTGCACTGTTGGAGCTAGAAACACAATCATTACTGTACTGTTGGAGCTAGAAACACAATCATTACTGCACTGTTGGAGCTAGAAACACAATCATTACTGTACTGTTGGAGCTAGAAACACAATCATTACTGTACTGTTGGAGCTAGAAACACAATCATTACTGTACTGTTGGAGCTAGAAACACAATCATTACTGTACTGTTGGAGCTAGAAACACAAGCATTACTGCACTGTTGGAGCTAGAAACACAATCATTACTGCACTGTTGGAGCTAGAAACACAATCATTACTGTACTGTTGGAGCTAGAAACACAATCATTACTGTACTGTTGGAGTTAGAAACACAATCATTACTGTACTGTTGGAGCTAGAAACACAATCATTACTGTACTGTTGGAGCTAGAAACACAAGCATTACTGTACTGTTGGAGCTAGAAACACAATCATTACTGTACTGTTGGAGCTAGAAACACAATCATTACTGCACTGTTGGAGTTAGAAACACAATCATTACTGTACTGTTGGAGCTAGAAACACAATCATTACTGTACTGTTGGAGTTAGAAACACAATCATTACTGTACTGTTGGAGCTAGAAACACAATCATTACTGTACTGTTGGAGCTAGAAACACAATCATTACTGTACTGTTGGAGCTAGAAACACAATCATTACTGCACTGTTGGAGCTAGAAACACAAGCATTTCGCTGCACCTGCGATAACATCTGCAAATCTGTGTACGCGACCAATGAACTTTGATTTGATGTAAATGCGTCATAATGCAGAAACCTCAATGTTCTAACTCTCTAAATACATGACTCTGCTGTGTCCTACACTGGGTAACTGTAGATGTTGGCAATGTTTAGATGTTGTGGGTAATGTTTAGATGTTGTGGGTAACCACAGATGTTGTGGGTAATGTTTAGATGTTGTGGGTAACCACAGATGTTGTGGGTAATGTTGAGATGTTGTGGGTAATGTTGAGATGTTGTGGGTAATGTTGAGATGTTGTGAGTAACCACATATGTTGTGGGTAATGTTTAGATGTTGTGGGTAACCACAGATGTTGTGGGTAATGTTTGTGGTCTTGAAGGGAATGCTCTGTTTCAGACAGGTGTGTATTGTATTGCAGGCATGTTGACTTTAAAAGTGTCAGCACCAGGTGTGTGTGTGTGTGTGTGTGTGTGTGTGTTTGCTCTAAGCTGTAATCAGTGCACTGCTGCGTCTGCAGGTATTACTAATGCATGTCTACTCTGCTCTTACGCAATACACAGCTGCGAGAGGAGGAGTGTGTGGGCTGGGAGAGACAAAGGGAAGAGAGAGGGAGGGGAAAAAAGCAATATGGTGGGACATTCATACTACATTACTGAGGGATTTCCTTGGGCTAGGACACACACACACTGCTGGGTAGGACTACACCTTGAATATCCTCCAGTACCAGTGTGTGTATAGAGCAGGGTTAGGGTTGTTCCCTCCAGTAGAATTCCAGAACCATGACGTCATGGCCCCT
Organism: Coregonus lavaretus; assembly: GCF_964263955.1. Taxonomy (NCBI): domain Eukaryota; kingdom Metazoa; phylum Chordata; class Actinopteri; order Salmoniformes; family Salmonidae; genus Coregonus; species Coregonus lavaretus. The sequence continues at coordinate 400,150 of NW_028162032.1, forward strand.
AATCTCTGGAGAAGAAGTCTACAACTGTCAGGAATAACCTCACTCACATTCCTCTTCCCTCACCCCAGTGTGTGTGTGTGTGTGTGTGTGTGTGTGTGTGTGTGTGTGTGTGTGTGTGTGTGATCACAGACCATAGCAAGAACTCGTGTTATCAGCAGGGGGTGAGAGTAATGAGTCTACTGGAATTTACATTCCACTATTGTGTTTTCCTTGTTGTAAAAAACACACCATGGTCACCCACATTATATCTGTGACTAAAATCTGACTACTAAGTCGACTGGACAAGAGATTTTGGAAAGATTGAGAGCTTTTCAGGTGATAAGCATAATTAATATTAGCAGCACAGATGTTCAGTTCAGTTCAGCAGTGGAAAGGACGCGCCACACCCGGCAAACACAGCCTACATCTGCTGGTGAGCTGCAGGGGAGCAAGCCATGAGTGTGAAGACAGGCTCCGCCTCTGATTATACACATCGCGCAGGTGACTCTCTTGCTTCCCCGTAGCTAACCAGTCACCACCAGCCTTCTAGTTAGCTACCCTTCGCCTGGTGAAAGGGGTACTTCGGGATCTTGGCAATGAGGCCCTTAGACTTCCATTCATTACGCTAACGCTAGCTAGCATTGGCTTGCAAAACTACCTCTAACGTCCTTCATACTGGACACAGAGACATAAAAATGGTATCTTCTAGTTCATCTGACTGGGGAAGTAGATAAAGGGCCTCACTGCCAAAATAAGAAACACAAGCTGCTTTACGAAATGAAAAACAATAGCAGCAATGAGTTTAATAGTAAATCAATAGTCTAGCTATTCTTTTCTCTCCCTTGAGAAAAGTAGGAGGTCTTTTGAATTTGTAGTCTCACTCAAGCCTCCCACTTTCCCCACTGTATTTCATAGCCAGGTTCTGTAGCCAGGTCTCCCTCTTTTCCTCAGCAAAAACGACTACTTGCGGACCGTTAACCATTTATTTAGGCTACACCTTGTTCAGTCATGTTACCTCATTTAGCTAGCTATAGCTAACAACCTGGGGC